>NC_067488.1:6350438-6555438 GCF_947179515.1 Apodemus sylvaticus
AGCATTTTCCTGAGCAGCAAAGAGTAATAGGGAGACCTAAGCCGGACTTCTTAGTACTTGTTAACTGCAGAAAGCCCCCTACACCTGTGTCTTCGTTTTTGTCATCTTTTAGAATGAGTCTAAAAGCATCCCTACCAAGCTATCCTTCCTTCTTTCTCTCCCAGGGCCCCAGGGAAGCCTCCCAGGCAGGCCTGCCCCCTTCCCCTCCCCCTCCCCAGCTGTTCCCCAGAAAGGACCTGGAGCAGCTCCCACAGCAGAGCATGAGCAAGAAGATCCGGAGTAAAGGAATCCTCAGAGAAGCCCCCCCACCCCTCCCATTCCCACCCCCTCCCACCCCGTCCCACACCCCACACCCCCTCCCATCCCCACAACCCCACACTTTCTCCTGTTTTGGAGGAACCGCTACACTCTCTCCCTCTCTTCTAGGGAGTCTAGGTGACTCTCTCTCTGAACCCACAACCTTCCACAGCCACACAAGCCACCCAGCTAATCTCCCTACACGGGTACTTCAGCCTGGCAGCGCCCTCCCCTGGGGCGGGGCGGGGGGTGGGGGGGGAGTTTTCCATGAACTCAGCTCTGGAGAATGTGGGGGAATTTAGTAAGGGATGGGCTGAACAGCTGGGCCTGACAGGGAGGTCAGAGCAGGCTTTGGAGTTACTGGGCCACTGGAGGTGTGGCTTAGTGTCACTAACCTCCCAGGTGGCAAGGCTGGTCCACCATGTCCCAGAGAGCCAGGCACCTGTGATCAGGCCTGGTGTACGTGGACACACAGGCGGGCCTCTCCTGTCATGACTGTCAACTGCGTCATTTCTGGGCTCACCGAGTCCTCTCTTCTGACCTGTTTGAAGGTGTTTTTCAGGTTCCCTCCTGCAGCTGGGGGCCAGCCTGCTCCCTCCGGGGAAATGCTGCTTTGAGAGGAAGTGTGGGGGCTCTTGGGGCCCCAGGTGGCGACCCTGGGGCAAGCCTCGGAGGCTTGGAGTCCCCGGGTCTGCCCTACAGCTGCTTCATCTCTCATGCTTTGCCTACCCCGGCTCAGAAGGATTCAAGAACAGACCCAAGGCGACCTGTGGAGCAAACAGAAATACAGCGTAGCTGGCTAAATTTGAGCATCAGAGAGATAACTTTTTAGTCTCAGTACACATCTCATGCAATATTTGAGACGTGTTTAAAAGGGTGTTGGTACTTATCAAGAATTCAAGTTTAATAGGAAGGCTGGAAATTCAGGCCGGCCCCCATTTTACTTTACGTTCTATAAATGTCCGTCTTCTCTACTTATTCATAGGGAGTCACGTAGGAATAAGAGCCTACAACACACATTAATATTCCCCTGTTATTATGAAATTAATCCAGTTTTAAAGCTCTGGAACATTATTGGAAACATTTCAGCACCTTCTTATTAACTTCATATTTCATAGTTTATAGTAAAGAGTTCCAGTGGATAATGTCATTTTCCTTCTCTTTCTTATTTCTGTGTTTTTGTGGAATGTGCTGCTAGCGGATAGAAAGGCATTCTATGCTTACCTGATTGTGAATGAGGTTGAAGGGAATCATGTTAGCTGCGCCGCCCAGACCAGGCCCTAACTTCCAGGCTCATGGAATCCTCATGCCGTAACCCACACAGAACTCTAAGGACTTGCCATCATGCCTGGTCCTTCACTGCAGTTCCCTGCCCTCCTCCCGATTTCAAGCCAAGCGTCTGGGAGCAGGAGCCCAGCGTGGGACCCACACGCAGGAGCAAGGAAGACATGTGCTACTACCACAGAACCTACAACCCCAGCCTCAAGGCGCTCACAGGCACCCTGCTTCCTTTGCAGAGTCAAGCGCTAGGGCCAGTTCAGTACGCCTTGGAATGACAGATGTCCCTGGTGCAAACAGAGTCATGACAGCTTGCTCTGTTCTGAGCATAGTAAGGCTCAAAACTCAGCTCCACAGACCAGGGGCCCAGGTCTCTGTCTCCAGACAGATCAGGGCCCTGAACCACATTCCCAGTGCAGCTCAGCTTCAAAGTTTGCTCTCTCAGCTGCATGGCCTCTCCCAGATCTCCAGGGAAGAGGCTTGGGAACAGCCTGGCCCTGTGTGTAGCAGCACCCTGGCACGGGACCAGCGTGAGGCCCTCCGCCCTTGCAGGGAGCCATCTGTGAACACCCAGCAGGGTCAGAAGTTCAGAAGCCAACCCTCTGACGTAGTCTCTGTCAGCCACCCACGCAGACAGAGGCTCCAGGCTGGCCTCCGGCCCCACTCCCCTCCCGTGCCTTCTCTCTTCCCCTCTCTCTCCCTACCTTCCCTTTGAGTTCTCAGGCACCTAGAATGCCTTGCCTCAGGGTGCACTGAGGACATGCCAGTCAGGGGCACTCTCTGGAGCTGCCAGGCGGGCAGCAGGGCAGCAGCGCTCACTCCTGCCTGTGAGCAGTGGCCAGGAAGCCTCTGACCCCGTCCCTCAGTTCATCCGTCCATGAACACCGTGAGCATGGTCAGTTTGTTGCTGTTGGTTTGTAATGAGTCTCTCCCACCTGCTAGGTTAAATTCCAGGTCCTCCTGGTCCTCAGTCTTCTCATCTGTGGAAGGGGCGTGAGAAGAATTTTAAAAAGGCAACACATACGGGAGATAAGAAACTGGGCCAGTGACGTGGCTCAGAGGGCACACGCGACTGCCACCAAGGGCAACTGCCTGAGTTTGAGCCTTAGAGTGGACGATGGAGGAAGAGAAGCAACCCCACGTGTCCCACACACGAATAGCCAGTAAGTAATAAAGGCAGAACGGTGTCTGGCATACAGAAGAGCTTAGTAAATGCGGTGTGCTGGTTCTCTGGCACGGGCAGCATGAGGAGGCAAGACGAAGTTGCTGTCCCATAGGCACCCCACCCCACCCCACCCCACCCCTACCTCCACCCCTACCTCCACCCCACCCTTATCCTACCCCTACCCCACCTCACCCCTACCTCCACCCCTACCTCCACCCCCCCACCCCACCCCCACCCTTACCTCCACTCCACCTCCACCCCTACCTCCACCTCCACCCCCACCCCACCCCACCCCTACCTCCACCCCCACCCCACCCCCACCCCTACCTCCACCCCTACCCCACCCCCACCCCACTCCCATCCCACCCCACCTCCACCCCCATCCCCACCCCTACCTCCAACCCACCCCACTCCCACCCCTACCTCCACCCCCATCCCCATCCCTACCTCCACCCCCACCCCTACCTCCACCCCCACCCCTTCCTCCACCCCTACCCCACCCCACCCCCCACCCTTACCTCCACCCCCACCCCACCTCCACCCCCACCCCACCTCCACTCCCACCCCACCTCCACCCCACCCCCACCTCCATCCCACCTCCACCCCCACCCCACCTCCACCTCCACCCCACCCCCACCAGGCACACACATGGTGCCAACATATATGCAGGCAAAACACCCATACACATAAAAATAAATAAATAAAATTTAAAAATGAAAGGTCTGTTCAATAACTAGATGTCTCCTTTATAGTTCATACAGTCAATCGTGCTGAGAGACAGAGGCCCCATGGTCAAAGATCCTGCCTCAGCTGCAGTCCAGGGAGGGGCTGTGCTAGGCACTCCTGAGGTGTATTATTGCAGGCCTCAGACACCGTGAGTTTTGGAGCCGTGTGGCAGCTGGCTCTGGTGCTTGGCTGCCGATTCCTTTGGCTTTGGGACCTGGCTGAGAACCGAGGAGACACAGATATCTTGGTCCAACTCTCTCTCCTGAAAGCACAAACCCCACAAGGTCCACAGGAGGTTTCGCAGCCTCCTGACGGGTCTGTTCCCGCGGTGACCAGAGCATGGCCGAGAGCACACTCTGATCCCCAGCCAACTTCTCTGGGTCCCAGTTGACTTTCTCTGTGACAACGGTATAAAGCAGGAGAGAAGGCTGCTCTGGGGGTAGTTTGATTCGGGATCTCCTGTCGTTTGGACTCTGAGTATGCACGGTTGTCTGTATAAGAGTAAAAGACAGACAGACAGACATGGGGAGGAGACAAGGGAGGCATAGTGCAGAGGCGGGCGTTTTCCTGTGAAGCTCAGCTCTCTCTCAGCAAGGACAGACAGATACCTTCCAGATGGGTCACTGGCGCCCACAAGCCCTGCCCACCAGGGTTCAAATCACTAACCGGACCCAGGCCGGGCTGGCAATGGGCATCTTTTATGTTAAGAAATCTGAGCCTTCAGGATTCCATATGGGCCTGGGAGTGTCCTCACTGAGAGCCCTTTGTGCCTGCGAGGGGGTGGCCTGTTTATTCTGGCCGGCGTCCAGGCATCGCCTACCTTAGGCCACCACACCCCGGGGCTCCCCACCTTTCCTCTCTTCTTGCATCTGCCTTCCTCCCAGGGCACAGCCCGGCTGCCAGGGCAGGAGCTCAGGAGGCCTGGCTCTGATTTCCATGACCCAGAGAGCCCCAGGCCGGAGGCTGAGGTGACTCAGGGACCGCGGTCATAAAGAGGACAGGGTTCAGGGGGCCACCACAGGCCGAGGGAGCACAGAGTGGAGAGGAGGGCATAGGTGTGCCAGGTCAGGGCCGGAAGGGAGCTCTCCTGACAGGCAGCACCTACCGGTTCGCTCTGCCTGGGAGGAGGGCGGGGTACGGCAGCATCCGGCTTGTTGCTGGGCGACACCATCACTGAAGGTCCACAGTTATAATTGCAACTGTTCTTGTTTCTTTTAAAAATTAAATTTAAAAAAACGCCCCAGAAGATCCTCCTGCCTGTCAGTCCTCCTCCCCCGCTGTCGCCTCCTATTATGAACGCACTGAGAGTTAATTACGCGTTGGGGGAAGATGAGGCCTTCCTCCTGGAGGAGGTCTAACCCCTCGGCTCCTTCTTCTGCCTCAACCCTCCGAAGCCTTCTGCTCCTCGGAGCCCGCCTCTGCCCTGCTGGGTGCCTGGGGCTGCTCTGCAGATCCCCCAGGCCACACCGCATCCTCCAGCCCTCGAGATGCCACCCCAGCCCGTGCTGGATTAAAGACCAAGCACAACAGTCGCTGTTGCCCATTCACCCCACCCAGCCTAGCCCTCCGCTGAGGGGACCGAGGGGTAAAGAGCGTCCCAGGCCGAGCTGAGCTGCACACGGTGTCTGTGCTTTCATTTTATTTTATTTTTACTCCCCCACCTCAGATTGCTCCACATGTTTATTTACAGGCCCCGCCATTCCCAGGACGGCTCAGTCTTTCTCCTAAGAGGCCGAGAGCAACTCCGGTAGCAGGAAGTAGTGTGGGCTGAACTGTGGCTCTTCTGCGGTGTTGAATTTCACCGACTTCGGAGACAGCGATTTGTGTGGCTGTTGTGACTCCGCCGCGCTTGTTACAGCTGCTCTGGGTCGTAACGGGGCTGGACGGGTTGACCAAAAGTAATCATAGCTTAATCTAAGCACCTGTGTGGCTGAGGCAGGAGGATCACAAGTTGGAGGCCAACCTGGGGAATTTAGCAAGCTCCTGTTTAGAGATGGGGAAAAAAAGCAGGTCAGGTGCCA
The DNA here is from genome assembly GCF_947179515.1 of Apodemus sylvaticus. Lineage (NCBI taxonomy): Eukaryota > Metazoa > Chordata > Mammalia > Rodentia > Muridae > Apodemus > Apodemus sylvaticus. The sequence goes on from NC_067488.1 coordinate 6,355,926, forward strand.
GGGACATGACAAGCCTGGGGATCTGAGTTCCCTTGATGAACACACACAAAGGTGGAAGAAAGACACAACTTCACAAGGACACACACAATAACTCTGGTAATGCTGTTGATGATGATGACGACGACGACGACGACGCGGTAGTGATGATAGTGGTGGTGATTGTAATGATGATGGTAATGCTGTTGATGATGATGATGACGGTGGTGGTGATAGTGGTGGTGATTGTAATGATGATGATGGTGGTGATGGTGATGATGATGTTATAAAAAGGTTAAAGCCTGGCATAGGAGGGCATGTGCGTGCCTATAATCTTAGTGCTCAGAGGCTGTGGCAAGAGAGCTAACTGCATGAGTTCGAGGCCAGCCTGGGTTAACTAGTGAGTACCAAGCCAAACAGTGTATAGCATGACCCCATCTGAAGAAAGAAAACGACAGTATCTATAACCGTCAACCTCCCTGTGTGCGGAATGCTCACCTTTTTAGAGACCTCCCCCGCCCCCCAAGAACCGACCTTATAAAAGGAGTGATTTATCTAATTAGCTGGCTTCTTTCTTCAAAGCACAGTGCTGGGAACTGGAAAACTGAGGGAGAACTAGACCTGAGCTCAGAGGTAGAGTGCCGTGTGCAAAGCCCTGGGTTTGGTACCCAGCCCCGGAGAAGAGGTTGCCCAGAGCAACAGAAACACAGCATCTTCACTCCAGCATGTAGAAAGGGCAGTTTCGGTGGAGGGCTAGTGAGTGGGTTATCTATGGCCTCTCTCGATGGGCGGAGTCACAGCCCCACGATGGGCGGAGTCACAGCCTCACGATGGGCGGAGTCACAGCCTCACGATGGGCGGAGTCACAGTCTTTCGATGGGCAGGGTCACAGCCTCACGATGGGCGGGGTCACAGTCTCTCTCGATGGGCGGGGTCACAGTCTCACGATGGGCGGAGTCACAGCCTCACGATGGGCGGGGTCACAGCCTCACGATGGGCGGAGTCACAGTCTCTCGATGGGCAGGGTCACAGCCTCTCGATGGGCGGGGTCACAGCCTCTCACAATGGGGTAGGAGTTTTCTTTCTTTTGGGGAAGGGTCTTCTAATCGAGCCAACTCCTCTTTGCCTGCACAGGTGCCAGCGCTATCACTTGCTGCTGCCTTGTTGCCTCAGGACAGGATCTCTCTCTCACAGGATATGGAGCTAGGCTGGCGGCGAGCAATCCCCATCTCCCTATCTCTATCTCCTGCTAAGCTGGAGTTACCGGTGCGCTCAACCACACCTGCTTTTTACGTGATTCTGAGGAACAAACTCAACTCCTTGTTGTTTGCAAAGCAAATCCTGTAACCCACTAGGCTGCAGTCTCTCTGTAGTGTCGTCCCCTCCCCCCAACTGTTTTATTTTGTTTTCGAGATGAACTCTTTCTTACTATGTAGTACTGAATGGCCTGGCTCTCGCTTACTAAGCCAGGTTCACTAAGTGGCTATGAACTTACAGTGATCCTCCTGCCTCTGCCTACCAAGCTGTAGTATTACAGGGTGTGGGGAGGTGGGGGCTTACAATCAAATATGCAAACCCCGTTAAAATACCTAAGCCTAGAGTGGTGGCACAGGCTTGAATCCCAGCACTTGATTGGTGAGAGTCGGAGGGTCAAGAGTTTAAGGCTTGTCTGGGCTACTCACTAAGTCTCCTAACACATGAACACATAATGGAGGGATACAAGATGGATGTAGGCTCCTGGGCCCTGGGCAGTGACCCCGATTTAATAGGTCTGGAGACCTCGGGGGCATGCTTTTGTATGAAGCATTATGGGTAATTCTAGACAGCAACCACAGTCTTCTATATGGATACAAACTGCAGGAATCAGACAAATCACAGCTGCTTCCCTGCTCCCAGCCGGAGCCTTCCTGGGCTGTATGTCCTAAGAAATTACTTATATTTCTATTAAAATAACACTAAATTCTCCTGCCTTCATTATAATTAATGTAGTGAGCTTAAAAGGTGTCATAACAGAACACCTGTGATCCTTCTCAGAGGGAGGTAGACATGGGGTTGCTAACATTATGTTGTTTCTTTAAGATTTTAAAATAAAGCTAACACACTAAATACATGATTTGATATCTGTGTCTCTTGTATTTTTTTAACTAGTCTCTCTGAGCTCTGCACAATGTTTCCATTATGTGGAGATGCCTGACATTGATAGCTCTTCCCTACCTAGTAGGACATCAAAGTTCTTCTTCTTCTCCTTCTTCTTCTTCTTCTTCTTCTTCTTCTTCTTCTTCTTCTTCTTCTTCTTCTTCTTCTTCTTCTTCTTCTTCTCCTCCTCCTCCTTCTTTTTCTTCTTCTTCTCCTCCTCCTCCTCCTCCTCCTCCTTCTCCTCTTCAGTATCATTCTTCCCCCTTTGCTTCTCCATCTTGCTTCGGCCCCTACTTGCTCCAGCCCATAGGTTGTTGTTGTTGTTGTTGTTTCCTCATTATGGATGGTTGTGAGCCACCGTGTGGTTGTTGGGATTTGAACTAATGACCTCTGGAAGAGCAGTCAGTGCTCTTAACCACTGAGCCAAGTCACCAGCCATAACATTATTCTTAATAATTAAGCAATAATTAAATGAACCATCCCTGCATAGCATATTATCAACTTTTTGTTAGCATATTTGGTTTTGGGTTTTTTTGTTGTTTTTTGTTTTTTGTTTTTTGAGACATGGTCCCAAGTAGCCCAGGGTAGCCTGGAGCTTGCTGAAGATGTCCTTAAATTCCCGACCCTCCTACCTTTGCCTCCCATGTGGTTCAGAGCATACCTGCTTTACAAAGTGCTGGGGACTGAGCCCGATGCCTTGTACACATCAGGTAAGTACTCTGCCAGCTGAGCTGGAGACCCAGCCTTGTTTGTTTCTCGGTTCCTTGAGACCATCTCAAGTAGCCCAGGCTAGCCTTGAATTCACTATATCATTGAGGCTAGAATTGGACTCCTGATCCTTCTGCCTCTGCCTACTGAGTCCTGGAACTGCAGGTCTCATGCCGGGCCTTGCCTGTTGTATCAACTTACTTTGTAAAGTTAAGGGGTTTTGATTGGTTGGTTTGGTTTTGGTGTCATTTAGATAGAAACAGATTACTGATTCCAAAGATGTGCGTGTGGTCTAGGGACAAATAGCACATCTGCACACCCGTATGTGCGACACCCTAGGGTCACGTGCCCAGCACTACAAAAGAGAGGGAGGGAATTTTCTGAGGGTCCCAGTAGGCACACCGATGGCCTTCTGTGTTGTACACAGCATTCCCTCATTCTGCATTCCCTCCCTCGGCAGCAAATGAATACCCCTGTGTTTGCCATAGCCAGCCCACCGCCTGTTTGGAGCCTGGTAAAGGATTTCACTTCCGTAGGCAGAGCTCTGAGGGAATGTGTTGTTCACATAGGCACAGGACCCCACAGGGGACCAAGTCCCTCCACATCCACCCCTGATTCTGCCCGAAGACTGCTCCCTACAGAAACTTCTCCCAAGATTAGCTAAGCCCTCCTCCCTGAGCCAGCTGTGCCCACCATCCCCCCTCCCTGCTTATCTCTATGCAACAAAACAACCCCACCTTCTTGTCCATCTGTATGCGATATCCCTGACTCCCAGTTCAACTAGATATAATAAACCCAGACCACCTGATCCCAGCTTTCTGTCTGTGTGTCTGTCTTTCTTCATTCTCCTGCTGCCTCAATCAGTTCTGTCCCTGGAGCAACAGGAACTATCACCAGGCTCCAGGTCCCACGATTCATCATGTGTAGTTACACTTCACAGGACAAAAAGACAAAACCGTAAGTCAGTATGTTACCTTTGAACTCCGGTTAGACGCAGTGGGACGTTAGGCTCTTACAGGCCCTCACACATCCAAGCCTCCTTAGCTTGGCTCTTGTTTGCCTGGTGTCTGTCAGGGCCACAGTCAATGGTGTCATCCGCTGTTAGTCTGACGGGGCACCTCTGGCTGGGAGCGTTGAGTGGAATGGCAGGTTGTGCCCTACTTGTTTGTTTTTAAATATTTATTTATTTATTTTATGTGTATGAGTACACTACAGCTATCTTCAGACAGACTAGAAGAGGGCATCAGAGTCCATTACAAATGGTTGTGAGCCACCATGTGGTTGCTGGGAATTGAACTCAGGACCTCTGGGAAAATACCTAGTGCTCTTAACTGCTGAGCTATCTCTCCAGCCTAGGTTGTGGCATTCTTAAATGCCTCCTAAAATGCTGGTCTCCTAATGATGGCTTCACAAAGATTCTCCATGAGATCAGCCTTCTTCATCATGGACAAACTTCGACCAACCCCTGAAGTGGAAATTTCCGATTTCTTTGGAAACTCAGTTGTCACTTGATATTTTTCTGGAAGCTGTCACATGAGAGGATGTTTTGCTGAACAGACATATGAGAGCACATGTGATGTTTGGAAAGAATATAAATAGAACCCCATAAACAGTGAGAGGACGCTCTTGCATTGTACCACTCTACTCCACTGGCCTTCATAGACAGAAACATACCAAAGAACTTCTTGTGGTATTCCAACTGACTCTAGCCGCTTCTGCTGACTTGTGCCAATGTGGTAGAACCTTGCCATTTTGCTGGATTGAGCCACTGCTCCTGACTCCTGTTTGCTATTGGATCTGACTGCTGGTATCCTGATGATGAAAAGTGAAATCGCCCCAAAGAACTACTACTAAACACATCCACAACCTCCTTTTCCTATTAACCTTCTCTCTCCTCTACGTAGAAGGCTAGCACGAGGTTGAAGAGGGTTAGGAACCCTGAATAAAGTAGGCTTAGAGGAAAGCCCAGGCCTGCATGCCCCACTTCCATTGCGGTCAGTAACAGAGCCCTTTCTTGGCATGCAGGTGGCTCTGGGTTTGATTCCTAGGACCCCCAAATTTAAAAGGGATCCAGTTAAGATGGGAAGATTGACACTGAAGTTGGACGGCGACATTCCTTGGGTTTGGTCTTGAACTGAGTACAAAGAGAGACGCCAGACCGGAGCGCTCACCTCCTGCTTCTGGGCTATGGGTACAGTGTGAACCAGTGGCCTCTTGTTCCTGGGTCCATGACTTCTCTGCCAAGACCCTCTGCACCCTAAAAGCCAAAATAAGCCTTTGATCCCTTAAATTGCTTTTGTCAGGTCTTTTTGTTTGTTTGTTGTGTTTTTCAAAATGGGGTTTCTCTGCTGTTTGGGAACTAGATCTGTGACAAGGGCTGACCTGGAACTCACAGAGATCCTCCTCCCTCTGCCCTCTGCCTCTGCCTCTGCCTCTGCCTCTGCCTCTGCCTCTGCCTCTGCCTCTGCCTCTGCCTCTGCCTCTGCCTCTGCCTCTCTGCCTCTGCCTCTGCCTCTGCCTCTGCCTCTGCCTCTGCCTCTGCCTCTGCCTCTGCCTCTGCCTCTGCCTCCTGAGTGCTATAATTAATGGTGTGCCCCACCACTCAGTTTGTCAGGATATTTTTTTAAAGATTTATTTATTTATTATATATAAGTATACTGTAGCTGTTTTCAAACACACCAGAAGAGGACATCAGATCCTATTACAGATGGTTGTAAGCCACCATGTGGTTTCTGGGAATTGAACTCAGGTTCTTCAGAAGAGCAGTCAGTGCTCTTAACTGCTGAGCCATCTCTCCAGCCCTTTTTAAAAATATTTGTTCTATGTAAGTACACTGTCACTGTCTTCCTCTTTACACACCAGAACAGGGCATCAAATTTTATTAAAGATGGCTGCGTGCTACCCATGTGGTTGCTGGGAATTGAACTCAGGACCTCTGGAAGAGCAATCAGTGCTCTTAACCGCTGAGACCATTTCTCCAGCCCCATCAGGATATTTTTAACAGCAGTGAGATAGCAATGAAGATGCTGAAGGTGGTCTTGACCTCCTGCAACCTCTTACGCCCCTCAAGTGCTGAGGTTATAGGCATGCCTATATCACCATACCTGGCATATGATGTGGTGCTGGCGCTCAAACCCAGACATTCATGCATGTAAGCAAACATTTCACCAACTGAGACATCAGCCAGCCACATGGGTAGTTTTGAAAGCAATTCTTTACTAAATGTCCACCAGGTTATCACAGAACGTCTATGGTTCTCACAAGAGCTCTTACAAGATACATATTTGGGGCTGGAGAGATGCCTCAGTGTTTAAGAGTACTGGCTGTCCTTCCAGAGAAACAAGGATTCAATTCCCAGCACCCACAGGCCATTTAATAACCATCTGTAACTCCTGTTTCAGGGGGATCCAACACCCTCTGCAGGCACCAGGCATGAGACCATTTTTTCTTTCTTTTAAACACACACCACACACACACACACACACACACACACACACACACACACACACACAAGCTCTGTCCCTAGCTCCTAGCACAAAGCTCCGAAAGCTCATCCTTTCCTGCATGCACTGATGACAGTATTTCTCTCCTGTCACTTGGGAATTTTCTGGGTTCTAAGAATGTCTTTTGCCAGGTGGTGGTGGTGGTGGTGGTGGCGGCGGCGGCGGCGGCGGCGGCGTGGCGGCGGCGGGCGGCGGGCGGCGGCGGCGGCACGGGCGGGGCGCACGCCTTTAATCCCAACACTTGGGAGGCAGAGGCAGGCAGATTTCTGAGTTCAAGACCAGCCTGGTCTATAAAGTGAGTTCCAGGACAGGCCAGGGCCACACAGAGAAACCCTGTCTAGATCCCACCCTCCACCCCAAAAAAAAGAAAGAAAAGAAATGTCTTTTGCTCTAGGGAGAGTCTTGCAGTCTCAGGAGCTGCTCTGCTGCTCTCCAGAGGGTCCGGGCCATGACTAGAAGCTGGACCTTCAGTCAGCAGGAAATACAGGCAATCATGGAGCACGCGAGTGCCAGGGAGGCTTCTCTGGAAGATCCCTGGAACAATTGAGGACAGACAGGAGAGTCCGGGAGGCCGCAGGCCTGAAGGCTCACAAAGGCGGGCAAATTCTCAGGAGTTCATCTGGGTTCTTGATGAGCCTCGAGCATCCCCTTACAGCCCTTGCCCCGCCCCCTAATCCCTTTTTAAACGCACACACTCCGAATGCTTTGCCTGAGTTTGTGATCAAGCTCAGAGGGTGATGATGAGGACATTCCGGAAGTGGATTTCCTGTTGGTGCCAGAAGGAGGCCCAATTTATAATACTGAGCCTTTAATTTATAGGATCTGACTCCGTTCAGGTAGACAGTGTCAGAACAGAATTAAACTAGTGCTCCCAGCTGGTGTTGGGAGAATTGGTTATTGTGGAAAATCCCAACATTTGGCCAGAGAGTATGAACAGAGTATTGTTTTCTATTTTACTTAAAACAAATTACCTCTGTTTTTCAAATTGAAAAAGCAAAAAACAGGCCGTAGAGCTGGTCCATCAGTCAAGGACACTGCTCTTCCTGAGGACCCAGTTCCCAGCACCCACAAGGTAGCTCACAACTGTTTGGAACTCCAGTTCTGAGAATCAACACCTCTTCTAGCCTTTAAAAGTACTAGACACAGTACAGGCAAACACACAGGCAAGTTGCCCATACAAATAAAAGAATAACAAAAAAGCAAAAACCATGTTCAAAAAAGTTAGCACACGGCCCAAGGTGACACTACATGTTGAAGTATGAAGTGACCAGAAATAGAGACAGACTCTGCCTGTCTACTCCATGACAGTCAAGACTGACAGCAGAAGTCCAGTGGGGTGGCAAACCCGAAGTAGGCACCCCAACCCTTCTGAGGCAGATCTCCCTACATCCCTCAAAGGTGATAAACCTTTGGCATCTGTGGTAATGTAGACTTTTGCCAGGTGACTATCGAAAATTCAGGTAACTCATAGTTTATCTCAATCCTAACACACTTGTTCTTAAAAGAGAAGCCCTTTATTGTACACATGGGCAATCTCACTTTCATCATCATCATCATTATTGTTGTTGTCTAATAATTATTATTCTCTAATAATAATTATTATTCTCTAATAATAAGAGGGGGGACTAGGGTCTTGCACATGCTAAACCCATGATTTACCACTGAGCTACAACCCAGCCCCAGGAATCTTATAATTAAAATTTAATTAGTACCCCGTCTTCATTTTCAAGATGTAGACTTTACCAAGGCTAGTGAGGCGCTCAGTGGGCCAGGCTCACCTATGCTCCTGAAGAGCTTAGTATCACTGAGGTGCAGCTACAGTGCACTGACTCCCTGCCCTGGATCCAGCCATTGGAAGAAAGCACCCCTCTCTCCAGCCTGATTGGCTGCTGGGGTCATGGCATGCTGTGGAGAATGCTGGGCTGTTTGTTCAGACCAGAGTTGGTGGGGTTCAAAGGCCAAGATAAGGTTGCCTGGTAAGCAGTCACAGCCCACAGGAAGCTCTGTCAGACACAAAGGATGCTTCCAAGGACAGATTTGGAGGCACAGGGGGCGGGAGCTGGCAGCTAGTTCCCTCCCTCCAGGAGGCCCAGCCAGAGGGAGCTGCACAGGTGGATGTGAGGCGTGGCAGGGCAAGCCAAGGAGTCGCCCTGGAGGCTTCAGGGCCATTCAAACTGGAGCAAACAGCTCCTCACCGTGTAGGCAGGTGTCACCTGGGCTGGGCCCAAGGCAGCAGTAGGAGAAACTCCTTCCAAAAGAGCTTGGGCTCTGAAGGCCTGGATAGTGTGGAGGCCAGAAGCTGTGGAGTCTGTGGTACAAGCAACAGCCACAGTCTTTCTGACACCTCCACTCGATCCAAAGCTAACCCTCACCGATCCAGCCACAACATTCCCTCAAGGGCAACCCCAGGCCTACAGCCTGGACCGCTACCACTTTCCAGACCCATCCCGGCCACTATTTCTTCCTCTGATGTCATATCTTGTACCAGATCGGCAAATTAGACCCCTGGGTTTCCCAAGAGCTGCCGTTCTTAACGATTCTGCAGGGAAAAAAAACCCGTGTGTGTGTGTGTGTGTGTGTGTGTGTGTGTGTGTGTGTGTGTGTGGCGTGTGGGATATGGGAGGAATGCAGGGGGGTGGAGGGGGAATGCAGGGGGAGGGGTTGTTGGGGGGAATGCAGGGGGAAGGGGCTGTTGGGGGGAATGCAGGGGGAGGGGCTGTTGGGGGGTGCAGGGGGGAGAGGTTGTTGGGGGGAATGCAGGGGGGAGGGGCTGTTGGGGGGAATGCAGGGGGGAGGGGCTGTTGGGGAAATGCAGGGGGAGGGGGGCATCATTTCTTAGGAGTCCGGTTCTATGCTATTTCCAACTTGATTGGATTGGCAGAAATGAGTGGCCCACCCTTGAAATCGCACTGGGGAAAAGGCTGCCCAAACTCAAAAGGTGCACTCTGCCTGTCTAGGTGAAGGTCACCCAGGGCAAGGAGCCACTCACACAGTCCCTGTCAAGACACTGAGGAATAGCAAGGACAGATTCTGAAAGCCCAGCTGTTGTCTGGCTCCTGCTTTCAAGGGGAGACAGACACCTCCCTCCCCAGACTGGCACCATTAATTAAGCGGTGGCTCTGGGGGGGAAAAAACAGCAAGTAAAATCCAGGAAAGGGACCCAGAATGAACTCCAGGGGGAGCCCCACCGGCTTCCTCATCCTGGGGTCACAGATGGATCACAGAGGCACGGTGTAGAAGAAAAAACCAAGCACCTGTGGGCCTTTGCTGCCTTCCGTGTCCTCCTGACCCTTGCCATCCTGTTTGCCCGGTATGGGGAAACTGCTGGAGTTAGAGAAGCTTCCAGAAGCCATGGCGCTCACTGATGGAACATCCTTCTTGTGTGTGTGTGTGTGTGTGTGTGTGTGTGTTTCCTTAACTGTTCCATTTCTGGCTGGAGAAAGCTAGACCGTGTGCCTTCTGGGTAAGCATCCTACCCCTAGCATCACTGTTAGTCCCCAGAGCTCACACTCTGCCTTCCGTGGGCCTCCTAGACACAGACCGCCTCTCAGAGCGCAGACACCGAGGCAGCTCAAAGCACCCAGACGTACCTGGCCTTGCTACACAGAAGAAGGCCAGATTACACTACAAATGTGGGGCTTCGGTGGAAAGTTCAATCCATCCCCCCACTCTCCCCCACACACAGCTGAAACTTTTTTTGTGATGAAGAAATGAAGAATTAAGTCCTCCAGTGATTTTTTTTACGTATTCTCATAACTCTCTTCTTTTTCATGCCTTTCTTCATTGCATTACCGCCCCCCCCCCCGATTAACCGGAAAGCCACCTGCCAGCTAATACCAGGGCCCTGGAAGCCATTTCTCTTTGCACATACATCTCCTTTAGCTGAGGAAGGCTGTCTCCCTACCTCCCCAGCCCGAATTGACTACAGGGTCGGCAGCCCACTGAGATAAGGAGAGGCCCTAGAGGCCCCTCTGGTCCGCTCCCTAACAATCGAGGCCAGGCCCCCAGCAGTAGGGCTTATACGAAGCTGATCCCACCAAAGGGCTGGAGGCTGAGTCTCCGCCTTAACCGTGCCCGGCACCCCGGGGCTGAGAGAGGTCTCCAGGGCGGTGCATTTCCTGCTTCTAGAAACTTGGCCTGGGGCCTTTCCCAGCAGAGGCCCGCCTTTCCTCTCCTCCCGCCCTCGGGGCGGGTCTAGCCTTGCCACCCAGGGCGGGCTGCAGCGTGTGGCCGGGGGCGGCGGGCTTCCTAGGCGCCCAGCTACCCCGCGGGGTGGCGGTGGCCCTCCCTTCTCGCTCGGCCTCGTGACTTCTGGGAAAGGCCCCGTTAGTCCCCACCCTCCTCCCACCTCCGCCCTCCGCCGCGGACCGACCGGTGCGGGCCGCGCCTCCCCTCCCCGGGAGGCTGCGCGGTCCCCCGCCCTGGCAGCAGGCTGCGCTTCGGAAACTGTTGACTCAGAGGGTGGCCTGGCGGCCAGCGTCTGATGTCAGCCTGGAGCCCGGCCGCCGCGGGGAAGCCAAGGAGAGGCACGGTGCGGGCGCGGGTGCGGGTGCGGGCGCCCGGCCCGGTGGGCGCCGTGGGGACGGCGCTGCAGCGAAGCCGGCGGAGCTGCGGCTGCCCGGGCGCCCGTGACTCACGGTGCGTCACCGAGCAGATGCCCACGGCGGCTCGAGGCTCCCGGCTGCTGCTGACTCATCAGAAAGCTGTGCGCGGCCGGGGTGGCTTTGGGGCGCGCGGAGACGGAAAACCCCCCATGAAAAGGCTGGGGCGCGGGGGTGGGGAGGAGGTGCTGCAGCGGGGAGCCGCGTGGCTGGCAGCTGCTCGAGCCACCTGCAGCGCAGCCTCCTGCGAGCGACAGACACACAACTGTTCCTAGGTGGCCACTGGCTGGGGTGTTACCCGAGGTCGCTGGTGTTTGCTCCGTCTTTAGACTTGAAGGTCTGTTTGGGAAGAGCAGACAGAGCATCCGCCAGCACCGCACCGGGGACTGGAACCCTTCCTTCCTGTCCTCACTCTTACCCTCGCCCTCTCTAGGGAAGCTACACTGCGGCTGTGGACACCACTTGCTGGCTCAAAGCCTAGCTCCAGATCTTTCCTGTCAATGATGGCTGACCGCAAGGCCCTGTGGCACTCAGGAAATGCAGCCAGGGGTCAGAGAATTCTCAGAAAAGGGTGTGGATCTGGAGGGATTGTCTGGTGTCCACCCTGTCCAAAACAGGGACAATTTCTTTAAAGATATTTGAGGCTCCTCTGTGCAAAGCTTTCCGTCCCAGGTAGAGAAATACTGCAAAGTGAGATAGGACTTCACAGGCATGCACATACAGGGTAACGTGCACCCGAGGGAGTCGTGGCAAGGGGTGGGGTCACAGAAACCCTAGTGGGCTGGCGTGAGGGTGGGGACTTTGGTAGACGTGTTGTGGACAGATCCGGGAAAGGCATTGCAAACACCTAAACGCCCTAGGAAACAGGAGGGGACATTCTATAATCAGCCGTTTCTCTCCGCTAGGAAAAACCCAGAGCTCTGGCTGCTCCAGCCTGGCAGCACAGATGTGCACTTAGAATCAGGCTCGGTGGCCCAGAAGAACCGGGAGCAGACTCGAGTCTGCCCACTGCTCCTGGCATGCAGTCCTGCTCATCCCAGATGGGTCCCTTCCAACAATCCCACGGCCCTGCTCAGTCACAGCTGCAGAAGCCTTGGCCTCGGATGTCTTTTAAGACTTGGCACGGCGTGCGCATTGCAGATCGATCCTTTTTAGTCCAGACTTCACATTCTTTTCCTGTTCTGGCCTTCAGGCACGGTGCTGACCAGTTCTCCACTCAGACAGCTCTTAGCGGTGCTCTGGGGAACGACCGGAGAGGTCTAGCATGAGACTCCTCCCCCTCCTGGAAATGTGGCCTCACACTGGTTGAGATGGGTCACCACCAAGTCTCTGTCAGCCCGGAACTCAGAGCTGGATCTCCAGAGTCCTGTCTCTGATCTCTGATATGACGGAACTGGGGGTGGGGTGGGGCGCTAGGAGGCCGACTGGAGGGTTTGGACTCCCCATGACTGGGGGAGCCTCTGTGTTTGCCAGGCATGCGCCCTGCTGCTGAGGCCAAAGGTTCTAACAGGAAGATAGGTAGAGGCAGATAGCCTCCCTGGGGGGTTAACCCCCTAAGGCCACGGCAGTCGGGTCACACCCCCCAAGCATTCCTGGCCAGGCACCAAAGGTGTAGGTACAGAGGGTGGGGGCTGGGAATCTTGCAATAAATTCCCCATCAGCGTTCAGCACGGGGTTGGACAATTTTCCCGTGATCTTGATATACTAATAACTTTGAAATTTTAGGGAGACTCCCAATCTGGGCAAGATTTCTCCCTGAGTTTATTTACCCCCACTTCTTGGCCACTGGGCTTAAGACATGGATGTCGTATTTCTGTGTGGCTTAATTAGGCTGTTCTTGACATAAATAGCGAATATCTTGACCTATTGAAAGCACTCATGGTCTGCAAATGGAGGGAAATTCTCACGAGTCCTAGATCTAGTCACAAGCAAGCAGTGTGGATTCCATTTGTCAGCTGAAGAGACAGGCTGAGACACTACCCTAGGGGAGCACTACCCTAGGGGGGCAGCAAGTGGGAAAGCTGGAATTGGAACTGGAAAGACCAGCCAGTATTAAAAGAAACAGGACAACTGTGACCTTTGGCTCTAAGGTCTTGGGACTTTTTGCTTTGCTGGCTATAGGTCCTTAATCCTAAGGGGTTTGGTGCTGAACTCCAGAAAGCCTAAGTTTGAAAAGCAGAGGGTTTTTTTTGTTGTTGTTTTTTTTCCCTGAAGGTGTGAGAGAGGTAGGGAGGGTAGAGGGGAAGGGAACTGCTAAGGTCCTTAAGGGAATACCTACGTGGTGCCAATGCCTAGTTATAGCTAGACTCTTCCTTAGAAACTGCTGGTAATTTTGTTACTGTGATTTCTCCCCCACCCCGGCCTTGTCCCCGCTCCAAAAGCCTCTCAGTGTTTGGATTTGGATTTGCAGTTCCGGGTGGGCGGGGTAATCCAGGTTCTCATATTGTAGATTAGGAAATTGAGGGACTCGGCCCCCACCGTCAGATTTAGGGCAATGCATGAAGTCCATCTACTCCAGTGCAATAATTCTTACTCGTCCGGTGACTGTGGGCAGGACCTGTGACCTGGCCCCCATCCCAGGCAAGGCTCTGAAGCGGGAAGAGGAACCGAAGGCTCGTCCTTGGTGAATGCAAGTGGGGACGCGGAGCCGGGAGCTGGGGCGCCCGTTTCCCTTTCCCCTCCCCGGGGAACGCGAACTGCCCCAGGTGCCCCTAAGCCCAGCCTCCCCCGCCCGTCCCTGGCGCGCCCGAGTCTCGGCGGTCACGTCTCTCCATCCGGCTCCAAAGTGCGAGCCAGCTGCGGCAGGGCCAGCCCGTGGGAAGGCTGCGCCAGGAGGCGGGCACGGGAGTGGTCCCCAGGCCAGCCGCGCCCGGGTCGGCAGGGGCGAGGTCGCCGCGAGACAGGCAACGCCCCAGCAGGGCGCTCCCGGGGCAGCAGGGGAGGGAGGGGCGGGGCTGGGGAAGCCTTTAGGCCGCGCCCCCGAGCGCCGCGGACCCCTGTTGCTGGGGAGAAAAGCGCGCCCGGCCCCGCCCCGAGCCCGCGGGCACAGCGCCCTCTGCTGGCGAGGCCTTGGAGCTACGCAGAGACCCTGTCTTAGGGAAAAAGGAAGAAAATCTTGCGCGTTACAAGGCATTTTGAAATGTGAAGAAGCTATAACGCCTATTTTGTTTCTAGAAAAAGCTCTCTTCAAATGTTTGTTTTTATACAGGGTCTTAGCTCAGGCTGGCCTTCAACTCTGGATCCTCCTAGCCTCAGCATCTGAGCATTGTGATTACAGGTATTTGCCATAGGACACTCCGAGATGATTGGTTTAGGAAGAATGCAGAAACGTTTTTAGTCATGTGGACGCTCAAGAAAACAATTGTTTCTATAGAAATAGGATCAAGCCTTACCTAGCTAGGACCACCATTATTTTTTAACCATACTTTGTTTCCGATGTGGTTCCCTGGTTGTGAGCACCCACAAAGCTGACAGTAAAATGGCGCACTGGCCAGGTTAACTAGAATTTGAGGTCGGATGGATCGGAATGGACGACTTTTCACAGCTACCATCAGATGCCCTTCTAACAGAGTCTGGGACAACACCCTGTAATCTAACACCCATTTCTACAGAAGAATGTATGACTGTTCACACTGAGGAGCCAGGTGCATGTCAGTTTAGGGCAAAGGGGTTTTCATAATAAAGAAGTCTTTTTGTTTTCCAGAGTGTTTTTGCACTGGAACTGGCGAGTGGACCTGCACTAACTTCCACGCCCAGGTGCCCCAGAGGCAGATGGGATGAACAAGGCTTTGCGCAGTTTCCGCTGTTCAACTTGCCTCTGGTGTTCTGGTGCAGGGCAGGGCTTGGCTGGAGTTTGGGAATGTGGACAGACTGCCTTCTCTCTCGGTCTGCCACTTTGGTTTGCCCTTCTTCCTGGATTCCCTTTGGGTCTAACCTTGACACTGGAGCGCTTGCATGGGCTTTTGAAGGAAAGCAGCGGCGTGATTTACTTTCCCAACTGACTCCAGCCCAGGCCCAGCTTGATTTCTCCATGTGAGCAGCCAACACGTCTGCCCTGGGTCTCCTGTAATAGGTGTTACCACTTCGTTCTCATATGCAATGACCATATCTCAAATTGCTTGGGAGCCTCAGGGGCTTACCCAGCTTGCACACACACACACACACACACACACACACACACACACACACATTCCTTGTGTGCCTTTCCTTTCCACTCAAGGTGAGCACTCTACACTGAAACACCTTACATTATTAGACATAGATTTTTTTCCCTCAGTCCCCTTGTTGGGTATCATCTATACCTTACCCAAGCTTAACACTTACAAGAGTTTGACAGATATGTCTGATCCTCGTGAGCTGAGCCAAACGATCCCCGACCTTTCTCTTTAGACGACTGTACATCTTCAAATGCTTATGCAGAGCTTCAGCACACAGAAAAGATTAGGTAGGGTGTCTGACAGCCTGTCATTCCAAGCAAGTGCCATTTGGTCTTGGGACCCAGCAGCTAAGGAGATGAGCCCGCCACTTCCGTCACATGCTTCAACTGGGTGCCGCTGGGGGTGAGATGGCTCAGTGGGTAAGGCCACACACCGGTGGCTCCTGCAGAGGCTCCCAGCTCAGCTCCCCAGCCCTGGAGCCACGTGGCTCACAACTGCTTGTGACTGCAGCTCTAGGGAATCCAACAACTTCTGGCCCTCACAGGTACCACATGCACAAAGTCATGCGCAGATGCACATAAATTCACACAATTAAAAATAAGGGGTTGGTGAGTGGGGGAGGGGTAAGAGGTGATGGGGTGAAGAGCTGGGAGAGGGCACCGGGAAAGGGGGCAATGCAAATAATAAAAATTGAAAGTAAATAAAACAAATAAAATCAGTCTTTATAAAGAGTAAGATTGGGTGCAGCCACACAGCATTACTTACTTTATTCAACTGTGAGCTGCAACTGTTCCCCACCAGCTGCCCCACCTTCGTGTCCTAGGCCCCACCTCCTCTCCCCCTCGGTCTTAGGAGCTCAGGACAGGAAGCTGGCTCTACACATCCCGCCAGAGAGAAACAGGAGTAGAGCCAGGCTCCAGGTTCCCCGCATCTGACAGACCCTGCACCAGCCTAAGCCAGCTGCTGCCTCTCCATTGGCTGCTGGAAGGCCTGGACTTGGGGGAACAATCTCTCCCCAGGACATTTTCTTGTAGGGGAGACATGAACACAGCTTACTCTTGAAGGACAGTTGCCTTTCCCCAACACAGCTTACACAGAGATGTAATCTTCCTGCCCTGCTCTGTCCTATCATTTGTAACCCTGTTAAACATTCGCTCAGGTGGTAAGGAGGCTCACAGGTGTCCAGTCTGGCTTTCTGTCAACATTTTTCTTTAGGAATTCTGACTCAACACACATCTTGCCACACTTGCTTTTGAGTGACCGGCTGTGCCTGTCTTTCCATTACATTAGCTCTATATAAACCTATAGTTTTCATGCCAGTCGAAATCATTCGAATCCGCCAGAGCCTTTTCTACCTTGCAAAGCTCATGGCCTACTTTTGGACTCAGCAAAGCCACGAGTGGCTCCATATAGTCCCTGACGTCCCTGGTGAATTATATTGCTTTTAAAATTTTCATTTCTTACTGGGCAGTGGTGGTGCATGCCTTTAATGCCAGCACTTGGGAGGCAGAGGCAGGTAGACTTCTGAGTTCAAGGCCAGCCTGGTTTACATAGTTTCAGGATAGCCAGGGGATACACAGAGAGACCCTGTCTCAAAAAACAATAACAACAAAAAAATATTTCTTTATGTCATGGTGCATGCGAGGGGAGGAGTGGTTTACTAGGGTTGGTTCTGTCCCTTTACCATGTGAGTCAGGGGATCAAATTCAGGTCAAGATTGGTGGCTAGTGCCTTTGCCCGCTGAGCCACCTCACCAGCGTGAACATTCTTTAATTCTCTTCTGAAAACAGCCTACCAGGACCAGCGACTGGCCAAATACCACAGCCACTATGAGGATGTAGTCCCCACAGTAAGTCCCGTCTTTCCTTGGTGTCTCCAGCCCCTGACATTCATGGGGACTTCGGTCTGTGACAACCAAGTGTCTGTATGCTTGTGTTGTTTACTTTCTGTTGCTGTGACAATGCACGACCATCAGGACAGCTTGAAGGACTGTGTATTGGGATGGACTTTTCTAGAGACAAACCCGTGGCTGGAGCAGGAAACTTAAAGAAGTAACAGCGTCAACTACAAGCAGCAGAAAGCATGAACCAGGAGTAGGGTGAAGCTATGTCCTCTCAAAGCGCACCCTCGGTGACACACTTCTGCCAGTGAGGACAGCTTATAATAAACCTCCCTCCCTCACCAGCACCAGTACCTGGGACCAAGTGTTCAAATGCCTCAGCCTATGGGGGACATTTCCCATTCAAACCACGACAGCTCACAGGAACCAGCCCATCAAAGACTAACTTCCCCTCAGCCTGACTCAGATCACCTCTCTTAAGTGGTGCTTTTACTAGGGTCCTTCACCACCACGGCGCTCAGGCTGACCCCACCCACTCCCAGGTCCCACACCCTACTAACTAGGCTGCAAGAGGGTCTTGCACGTTTTGTTGAAATTCTTTCCTCCTGGGCAGCACAAGGTTTTAATCCCAGAGCTCTCTACTGAAGGAAGCAGAGATGGGGGATCTCTGTGAGTTCAAGGCCAACACTGTCTGCTGTTACAAAATAAAGTTACAAAATAAAGACCCAGTATAAATAACAAACAAACAAACAAATATCTTTCCCAATTCAAGCAGTCCAGGGACAGAGTGTCTCCCTGGTTGTCATAGATTCCTATACGGTGGGTCTGCTCCGCAAGCCCTGTCTTCATACTGAGGGCCTGACCTGAGGAGCTACCTGTTTTTCTTCTCCTCAGTGTCCAGTTCTTCACATAGGTTTCAAGATTTTGGATACCAGAAGGACTGTTTAGCACAGCTCTAATCTGTATCGCTACCCCCCAAGCATAAAATCATCAAGCTAACACCTCCAGCGCAGCCTCCTTGTCCCTCTCCAACCCAGAAGCTAGTGCAGACAACAGCATCTGCACGTCTTTTCTCATTACATTAAGCAAGCTTTTCGGAGAGCCTCAGCTGCATGTCTTCTCTCCCACAGCAAAGGCCACAACACAGATGCCACACCTGCCTATAATCTGTTCCCATACATACAAGTTACAGATATTGCAAAATAATCTCTAGCACGCCAGGCACGTGCTTGTGTGGCAGACCTCCCTTTATCAAGGAAGCGTGTCACTCTGTGCCACATAGGAGATGGTCACCATGAGCTCCCTGCGTGGACAACTCCATTCTTGGATTGCTGTGCTTTGGCGGCTGCATGTCTCAAGGTTGCCCAAGTATCTTCCACTCTGTGATGTCCTTGCTTGGGTTCTAGGGACACATCGGCAGATGTCTGTTCACCCCAGGTACAGCACTAACAGATCAAATAAACTACCCAAGTCTGGCCTGGTGAGCCAGTGCAGTTCCTGAGGTTTTACAGGAATGTAGGTAGCCGGTTACTTAAAGGAGATGGGCCATTTTTATAGATAGCACTTCTACGCCAGTAACGGCTAGCTGCTACTTTACTCTTGAGGTAGGAAGATGCCAAGTTCTGACATGGTCTGGGCTCACGTAAGGGCAAGGAGGGAGTAAAGGGCAAACACACAGCAAATCCCAGACAAGCCGGGACTAGGTGGACTGTGCTCTCTGGTGGAGAGGCTGAAGGATCCTAGAAGCTCGACATATTTATCATAGGCACTGGCATGCAACTGAATAAGGAATCACTTTATGCAGGCAATCGAGGCAGGGTTTTATAGGTCATCTCAGCTGTATAGGTTATACAGCTAAGCCAGGAGGCAGGTATAGCTAATCTCAGTGGGAGTAGTCTCTGTATGGGGATACTTATTCAGGCTGTGAACATGGCAGGGCGGATGGGTGGAGACTACAGTGACTGTTTTCTGCACAGTTCATACTTGCACCTGGACCAGAGGAAGACTTTGCTATCCCCTGAGCCACACTTGGGGAAGGCCTTGCCACTCTCGCGGGGCTGGGACATTGGTCCTTGATATGGCAAAGCCATGTCAAACAGTACACATTCTCTAAAGACATCACAAGTTCCCTGTAGGAGATGTCTTCCTGTACCCTTTCATGTGTCCTCATTTTTCTCTGTTTCCTGGAAAGAATGCTTGTGCCCAGCCCTGTGAGGGGCTTGTGTAGAGCAGAAGCCATGTGGTGCTTGAAGGAGCGTTCTACAGCAAGCACACCTGACGCTTGCATGGCCAGTGTCTAGGATTTCTCAGAGTATGAGAAGCAGGCAGCTCGGGCCTCTCAGGTCATGCGTGGTGCAGGTCCTCACAGCAACGTCTGTGAGCCTCGGCCCCATCTCCAGGCTGACCTTAGCACTCCCACTGGATTTCAACCACCATGCATCTCCCCTGGGGACCTGTTTTCTTGTTATTTGTAGCAGCAATGGAGGCTATCAGTCACCTAAGGAGCAGGAACTCCCTCCTCTTTAGTTCCGCCTTTAGCTTCCCTATGTCGCTCTGAAGCACTCCTGTCTCTTCCTCCCACCTGACTCCAACATGAGAGCCAAGCCAGGCTCCCCCAGCTCAGTCTACAGAACCACGAGGCAGCTCTGAAATATACCAACCCCCATTTCTTTTAGGTTAAAACTGAACGTCCATGATGAGAATGGAACCATAGGCTTGAATGCTCAGTTCCTAGTTAGTGGAACTGTTTGAGAAGGATTAGGTATGTCCTTGTTGGAGAAGGTGTGTCACTAGAGATTGGCTTTCAAGTTTCAGAGAAACCATTCTCACTTGCCGTCTCTCTCCGCCTGGTGCGTATGGACGTGAGCTCTCAGCTACTGCTCCAGCCCACGCCTGCCTGTGTGCTGCCATGCTCCCAGCCATAATGGATATGGATAGACTCCAACCCTCAGGAATGGTGAGCACCAAAGTAAATGCTTTTATAAGTTGTCTTGGTCATGGTGTTCTGTTACAGCAGTAGAACAGTCTTTAAGACATGATTGCTGGTCCTTAACAATGCTTTGACAAGTCTAAATACACCGTGGCGTTGACTCTCAAAGGCTCAGCTTCCACCCCAGGGCTTTAGCACACACACACTCTTTCCAGGAATTCTCCCTTACCCCGCTCTGGCTCTTCACATCTCAGTGCAGTGGCCAGTTTCCCAGGAAAAGCTCCTGACCAGGCCAAAGACCCCGGCTTTTTAAAGACAGTATCATGTAGCTAAGACTGGCCCTATTTATGGAGTAGAGGATGCCCTTAAACTTCTCATCCTCCAGTGTCAGCCTCTTAGGGTGCCAAGTGTCCATCACAGCACATGACTTATGTACCTTGAAGGCAGTGCCTTGCACATGCTAACTAGAGCACTCTCCAGTTCTAGTCCCACCTAAAAAAACAAAAAAAAAAACAAACTTCTTTTGGACAAGGTATCCCATTGCCTGCTAGCCCTGAACCAGGAGAGGATAGAACCAGAGAGGATGCATTGCACTCAGCCTCTCAAAATGAGTTGAGGATGTGTCTCAGTGCCCGGCCCAACACGTACAACTCCCTTGGAATATTTTAAAAAGTTGCAGCCTATGCCCTCAAGGACTTCAGAAAGATGGTAGGCTAGGCAGTGATGTCGCAAGCCTTAAATCCCAGCACTTGGGAAGCAGAGGCAGGCGGAGTTCTAAGTTCAAGGCCAGCCTGGTCTACAGAGTGAGTTCCAGGACAGCCTGGGCTACACAGAGAAAAAAAAAAATAGATAAAAAGAGCCTCATCAGAGACTTGGCAGGGAGCAGGTGGTACTAAGACTAGGCAGTATCAAGAGGGGCAATTACAAGAGAGTGGGCAGGGCAAAGAAAAACCTGGGGATGGGAAAGGAACACAGTAAATCAGCCCTGAGACAGTGAGTCCTTGCTGGCCCGTGTATGCATGCCTATAGGCCCAGTTATACAGTAGGCCGAGCTAAGCAGGATAGCCTAAGCCCAAGAGTTCAAGGCCAGCCTGGGCAACATAAAAAGAGACTTTCTAAAAAAAAAAAATTTTTTTTTTTTAATATTTCAGGACAAAGTTACTCTGTGTAGGCCTGGCTATCTTGGAACTCACTTTGTAGAAGAGGGTACCCTTGAACTCAGAGATCTGCCTGCCTCCACCTCTCAGTGCTGGGACTAAATGTGTGTCACCATGCCTGGCTCAAGAAACTTCTTTTAGATGCCCTAAAGAGTGAAGTACAATAGGAAATTCACTCCTAAGCAACAGGCAAATGTGGACCACTAAAAGAGCAAAGCATCCTGGGAAGGAGGACGGAGAGGGAACGCCTCATCTGGATGAAGCTATGTTTAGATGTGAAGAAGCTGCTTGGAAGAAACAAACATCTAAAGTTTGGTTGGGAAATAGACTAAATGCTGTCTGACTTGGTCTCCTACAAACCCTGTTAACTTGCCTGCACTACCAAAGTCAAAGGACTTTTCCACCAGTCATGAGTCTGCCTGGCTGAATCAGCCAGATTCCCCTTTCCCCCAGCGAACAATGCTATTTCTTGCTTTGCAATCGCCCCCTCCCCCAACCACAGAACGCACACAATTGTTAGGCTTGACTTTAAAGCCTTTGCTTACATTGTTTCAGACGCAGACACCTTCCCAAACTTGCCCTGTGGATCAGTACAGCTGAGTTTCCATAGAGTTCTTGGTTAAAGGGAAACCTTTGTTTGCAATTTTGAGTTGCAACAGCTATTGCTACTTTTGGGGTGTGCTTTTTGGGATGCAGAGGGAAATGAGACCAAAATCTTCCTCCCCCTGAAACTTCCCCACGTGGTACAAACCAACAGATGCAAAGCAGGGCACTGTGACATATCAGTAAAACTTCACAAAGGACCTATGTAGGGAATGGGTCCAGGTGCTGTAGTACCCAGTGTGGTCTGGGAGCGCCACCTAGTGGAATTATCAGCTGCTACATAAATACTCCTTTGAGGCCCAAGGCCAGCCAGTAGTCATCTTTAGCAGGAACTTAAGGAAAACTCAACTTGTTTTCATACTCCGTTTCTCCATGTAGCCCTGGCTGTCCTGGAACTCACTCTGTAGAACAGGCTGGTCTCAAACTCAGAGATCCACCTGCTTCTGCCTCCTGAATGCTGGCATTACAGGTGTACACTGCCATGTCCGCTTGTTTTGTATATAACTTTTAAAGCCCACCCCTGTTACTAGTTCATTACTTGTTCACTCTTGTTGACATTCTATGGAGCTGACTGGGTTGGGCGTGGCTATGTAGCACAGGCTGGTCCCTCAAAGACAGAGATTACCTGTATGCCCTTACAAGATTTGGTGGTCAGGGTGGTCTATTAGCTACTTCAATTCACTGTGAGTCCCATCCTTCCACAAAGGTTAATTATTCTTTCCTACTTTGTTTTTATGCTTGAAGACCAGGGTCTCTCTGTGCAGTTCTGGCTGTCCCAGAACTCACTCTGTAGACGAGGCTGACCTCAACCTCCGCAATTTAAAGCTGCTGCAACTGAGCATTTCTATGTGTATGTATCTATGTATATGCCTATGTGGAGCCAGACACTAGCACTGAGTGTGTACATCCACCTTGAGAAGTGTCTCGCTACGCCTGGCCTTGCTCTTATGTAGGCAGGACAGTAGGCCCTTGACATTCATTTCCCACTGCTGAGCTGGACTCCTGTGACCCACATAGGAACGAGACCGCCTCCAAGGTGTCCTGACCGCCACAGGCAGGAACATACTGCCAAGTGGCAGGAAGCAGGCCACACAACTGCACAGCTAGCACTGCCCCACACGCGGCAAGCCTGAGTTTGTGGACTGGGAAATAGCAGGGGTGCTCTGCTGACAGTGGCAGACCTTCGGCCCAACCAACCCTCTAACCCTGCTGGGCTCCAAGAAGGCCGCCAGATGGCCCATTAGTGACAGTAGCAGACTTCACAATAATGGCACGGTGTTCACCAATTAATTTGCCAGGGCAGATTTCTTCCCCCAGTTGACAAATCATACTTTTGGCTGCTATTTAATTATCTAAAACCCATTCAGATAAAAGGGTTATCAGCTATTTGAGAAACATTTAATGGGCAACTTACTGAATCCCAAGTATGTTCTAAAAGGGCTGAGGGGGAGCCTTGAAATTTAAAGCTGACACTCCAGAAAGTAGGCAAGAATACTGCACCCCTGGCTGGGTGGAAGGGAAGTGTGGCTTAGCTGAACATCCTGCCGTGTGAGGCCTTCTGAAGGGTCAACTGCATGCACCTACTGTTTCCTGTGGCTGGGAATTACACGCATCCCAGCACACACAGGCACTGTCTTCTTGTAAAGGGCAGTGTGGTTACACCCCAGGCTGGATGTCTTCTAGTCTGGCTTTTCCAGGAATGTCTCAAAGGAAACTCATTAAATTAAATTGGTTGAATAGCCATCTTCAAAGTTACTTAGACTTTTCAAACAAAGGAAAATGTACACAAAAAAAACAAAACAAAAAAAAAAAAAACAACAAAAAAAAAAACATCAGCCTCTAGCAAATGCCAGTTCGGTTTACTCAGATGGTAGTACACATCTTCTGTTAGCACTCTCAGGGGGCCGAGACTAAGACATAACTACCGAGCCTGAAGCTACAGTGGTTTTCAGGCCAGGTTGGGCTACAATGTCAAACAAACAACAACCAGCCAAAGTCTAGCCAAGAGCTTTTAATTCCTGGACGGTTCACCCTCACTATAAAAGCCGCACTCCAAACTCATGCAACACACTGCCTAGCTGTCAGGCAACACACGGCTTAACAACTGTAATCTGAGACAACACTCCAAGTTAATGTTAAATCAGCTAATGTGGCAGCAATGTACAGTAGGCCAGAGCAAAATGAATATACGATGACTTCTGTCATTTCAACCATTTGTCAGACAAAGCAAGTACAACCCCAGTGATGGACACCTTAGCAGCTGTTAGATCCCATGAGTTCCTATGCACCGTATTATCAGTATAGAAAGGTTATGTCTTGCCTCTGCTAGAATGGTTCAGTGCCAGAAGCAAGGTTAGAAGCAGACAGTATGAAACAAGTCTACCTCTAATTTTAAACACCAGCCTATAAACTACTCTATTACCTGAATAACACTGTTTAAACCTAATGTATCCTGGGAAGAAAATACTAAGAATAAAATTACTATCATGCCACCCAGTAACAAACAACTGAGGATGGATTTTCATTTCAACAGGCCAAAACAGCTTAGTAATTATGTTGTTTTTTTTTTTAATCTAAGTTTAAACCTAGCGATTCAATATCGCCCGGGTTTTAAAAGGTAGTCTCATGAATATCCAATCATCAAAAGTTTCATTGTGCTAGGCAATTCCCAGATCACTTTACTTTTAATAGATCCTGAAAGAATGTGGGCAATATACACAAAAATCAATTCATAAAATTTCATGTCTATTTCATGATAGAAGCCATCAAAGTAAAGCCTGAGGAATAAAAACATTTTATCTGTGTATTCAGAATCACACACAAGTTACCTTCACAGTTCAATTTACTATATATAGAAATCATTTGGGTTTTATATTTGCAATTAAATTTGAACTGATTACAATATCATATAAAAAAGATCTTACATTAATTATTCATAAGCATACCAAATTGAAATACATAGGTTTGATTTTAGATTTATGGCAAACAGTCTTCAAATACAATACAGACATTCTTAAGTTTATCATTCACATGTGAGATTAGCAATTCTGGCTGTGTTACATACAACCACTCTCCTATGCAGATGGCAAAACTGATATACCACAAAGACCAAGCCTGTACAGTCAAGCCAAGGACTCAAATTGTACCACCCTTTACGTTTTGGCATTTCTGGACCACAACAATGCATATGGTAGCTTGGAATTTTGCATAAAACCCCGTATTATACCCTGGAAAAAAGTCCAAGGGCAACTAGGTGACAGCAGACTAGGGTCCTTAGTTATTCTTATAATTAATAGAACCCATGATATTCAAGTGGGCAATATTCAAATCAAAAATATTAAGCACCTACTGGTTTGATTTGAAATTAGAGATTCATGATCAATTTCTTTCCACCTTGAAATCAAGGTGTAAAGTCCAGCTAGCTATTCAAGTGCATCCCACACTTCTCCTATGTAGCACAGGCAGAATGTTCTGTCCATTGGCACCAAAGTGAAGTCCCATTTCCTCTTGGAGGACAGGAATTCCACTTGTGAACATAGAGTAAGTTAGGAAAAGTGACCCCTGTAAGTTGTCTCATTACTACTGTGATTCTGAGACTTAGGACTAACACACCAGCAGTGAACAAAGCCAAAATTCCTGGCAACAGTGTCAGGTTAATGATGCTAAATCCTCCCCCCAACCACCAAGCTTTAGTATGAAGGAAGAATCTTACTAAGCTTGAACAAATGGGAAATAACAAGAAACTAAGGGACTAGGTTCAAACCAATTCAACAACAACAAAAAAAATTCCAATTTGATACTATTACAAGTGAGAAAGTGTGCTTCACCACCCTAAAGCCCTCTGGATTTAAATCTCTGTGCGAAGGGGCATCAGGATGCTGGAAATAGACAGACATAGCCCTTCTTTAAGGTTAGGGTTCTGCAGTTCTCTGCAGTCTCTTTCCCCTTCCCACCAAGTTCTCAGTGTTTAATATAATTTTTTCTATCAGTCAAAAGATTTGTGATTCAAAGATTTACTAAGGTACGCTTATGCATCCTATCTATACAGAAACACTTATTATTATTACAATTGGTTTATGCAGGATTAACATTTTTTGGTGTTAAAATTGTTAAACATCATGCTTACTGCACATCAACTCTCCATAATAAATCTGAACTTCACAATGATTACCAAACACTTTTACTTAAATTACTAATTAAATAACTAAGAAGTATATTGAGCCAAACCAAACTTAAATGAGCTATAAAGAAAACTAACCCTCAAAACAGACCATACACACAACTAGTTCAAAACTACCTTTGCTAGCTAGCCCCATTCCCAAAGTTTTAGCCTGAAAAAACAGTAAAATCTACACAAAGTTTTATTGCAATCATACAAGGGTTACATTAGGTCAAATACAACAAATACTATGATGCAATTTTACATTTATTAAACTACAGTTCAAAAGCACAAATTTACACATTCTAAATACACTAAACGTATCTAATGAAGTCACACTGGTCTTCCACTCACATGTGATATATCTGGGTGAAAGACATCAACTTTACAAGACTTTTAACAGGAATCCTTATTATAAAAACTGTGTACTTGTATGTAAACGATTTGATGGGGAACCCAATTAATGGGCTTCCATCTCCACTAAGTCATCCATTTTGTTGCATATTTTATTTTAAACGCTTAAGGGGTGGGTTAAACTGGTATGTTTAAATCTGGATACATTATCTAAATCCCCTATTGCCCCAATGAATTATAGATGAAAGCTGATGTTGTCTGGTCCCAAGTAGCTATTACTATGAATTTGTTTCCAAGAAAATTAACAGAATAAAGATTGATTGAATTTTTCCCCTACACTGGAATGTAGACCAGACAAGCTTAACCTGCGACTTCAGATCTAAAGAAGCGTTAATGCTGTTTAAGCTTCAGAGGAAAAGCTGCCTTCTTGGCTCAGCTGAATACAAGAGGGTGCAAAGAAGAAGTTTTTCATCATTGCATCTGAAGTAATTCCAGCATCTTGCATTTCATACCTGTATTTATGAGGAAATAAGCAAAACTCAGGATTCAAATACTTATTTCACACAAATACAATGAAACAGGTAACAATGAAGTCTTCCAGTCCCCATTAAAACACTGTCTATTTCTGGGGCCAGGGAGATGGCAGGTAAAACTTCTCATATAAGCCTGATAGGTAATAAATTTAGCCTCTGAAACCCATGTTACTTAGAGTTTGGTGGCCTGGAGGAATGCCTCACTGGTTCAGAGTACACACTGACTGGAGTTACTCCAGTTCCAGGGGATCGGACTTGTGTGGGAACAGCACGCATTCTTCACATTCCCACACACAGGAATATAAGGATAAACAGAATGGGAGGACAAGAGGATCTCCTGAGGATCCCTCTCCTCTCCCCTCTCCCTCCCTCCCTCTCCCTCTCCCTCTCCCTCTCCCTCTCCCTCTCCCTCTCTCTCTCTCTCGTGTGTCAGTGCTTGTATGCCGGGCCAGCAGTCACCCTCTGCTATCTCCTCCAACTGCTCTCTGTCTCATCTTTCTGAGACAGGGCCTCTTATCCTGAGCCTAAAATCAAACAGCCAGCTCCAGAGATGCACCCATTTCCTGCCCTTTTTCTTACCACTCAATTCCACACTAGTCTCCCCAATTCAGTTGCCCGTGTGGCAGCCATCTCCAAAGCCCACAGCCCTAAGACTTATCTACTTTTATTAAAGAGGCTGAACAGACATTAAATAGGAACGATCATTGGGTGTGATGGCACATGTCATTAATTCCAGTTGACTTAATCCTGAAAGGACAGTTGTGTCTCTGTGAGTTTAAGGTCAGGCTGGGGTGTGTGTGTATATCCCCATACCCCTAACCAGGACAGCCAGGATTATATATGCAGACAACCTTTTTCAAAAAACAAAAGGGGGGGGGGGGAACCTATTACCTTTATCTGTCATGCTGTGAAATTTACATAAAATGCTCATTTGAACGTTTCTTTTCCTTAGTACTTGAAGTCATACACCTGGTTTGTTATACAGGGTATTAGCCAATCTACACTGTCACTCATATATCCCATCTGCTTTTCAATACAATCACCTTACCAATCACTGAATGACATCATGAAATAAATAGCTGGCCTCTGAAAATCATTAAAAGCAGATGGTTCGCGGAAAGAATCTGCTCCCATGTTATCAAAGATAAGCCAATCTCCCACATTCAGCTCAGGAAGAAGACAGCTTTCCACAATCTGATCAAGCTCATCACAGGATGGACCCCAAAGGCTGCTTGTAAACAGAGGCTCATCTTCCTTGCATTTCTGTAGAATAGAAAAATTTGTCAAATTCTTTAAGGTATTTAAGTAGGTGAGTAAAAAGCAGTTTTAGTTTATCAAGGGTCAGGCATAAGTCTCAATTATTATCATCAACTCCACAACAAGGAAATAAACAAAAGACCAGAACATGAATCCTAGGAAAAACACTCAAAACAAAAACCATGCTGAATATAACAAACAAGGTTTAAGGAGGTCGGGATTCCTGGCAGTTGAATCCTGGACCTTGTACATAATGAAAATGGACTCTGACCTCAATTCAAGTCCCTACAGATTAAAAAAAAATTGTTACATTTCTCTGTATGTATATTTGTATGGAATATGGTATGCATATTTGTGTTTCTTTAGGCATGCATGACTGCATGAATGAAGGTCAGAGGACAACTTGCACGGATCAGTTCTCTTTTGTTGCCATGGAGACCCTAAGGATTTAGTGCCTTACCCACTCAACCACTCAGCAGGCTTGGTATTTTGTTTTGTTTTCAAACTGCCAAAAACATTTTGGAAAAACAAACTTGCCTTGTGAACCTCTGGAATGGTATTTAAGTCCTCAGAAAGTTTACTCGCAAAAGAACCATAAACACCATCATTCATGTAATACACGAAGGCTGGTTCATCACTCCCATTTTTTTCTACTGAAATAAAAAAATTTAAAACAACAACAAATGAACACACCTTACTCAATACATAGGAATCCTACTCTCAATTGAATCAACACCCTCTTCTTGGGTTTTAAATTCTCCCCACCAGGAAAACAAGCCAGGTCTCCATGGAGAAAATGACTCAATACAATATTGAGACTGGGAAAGAACAATGGGCCCAAAACACCTTGACGTACCAGAAGGTAAAGCATACAGAGGCCTATTGTTGTGGTCCATGTCTACAATCCCAACATTACACATAGAAGGAAACTTCTATGTCACTTCCTAGCTAACCCGTACTTCCAAGAATAAGATCTAAATAAATAATTAAGAGCAAAACCCAGGGAGGGGGCTGGAAAGATGCTGCTCTTCCAGAGGACACCAAGATCAATTTCTATCACCTTGTCAAGTGGATCACAACTGCCCCTAACTCCAGCTCCAAGGGATCCCACGCCTCTGCCTCTTAGCACTGTACTCACATTCACAAGCATACACAGCCCACACACACACATGCAAGATTCAAAATCTTAAAACAAAGCCCATAATACAAAAACCAGTCAAGTACCCATCACCCAACCCCAAACACAATATCACCAATATTAGAACAGACCATTATTATATGTTTCCTAATTTGATAAGAATATTCCAAAACTCTGGTGGAATTCCTGAACTCCACCCTATCAAGACAAAGAATCAAATGAAATCAAAACAGCCTACCCTTCAAAACTATCAAAGTAAACAAAAAACAAAACAAACAAAAACAACACATGCAGTGTGGTCCTGGACTGAATTCTAGGGAAAAAGGAGAACTGGTAAAGAACAATAGTGAGAAAGCTAACTTTTCTACGGAAGATTATTCCATAATGAAAAATATAATTGATTTTATTAATGTAAGCCATTATTTATACAATGACACAGGCAATTTTTGTTAGTTTGACTTGAGAGAAGATTTAAAGAATTGTTCTGGCCCTCTAGTAAAGTAAGAGATAGATTCTCCACTCAAGACAAGAGAAATATAACAAAATCATAACAAAATACAGGCTTTTAGAGTAAAAATCACAAGGTGGTGTAGTTTTATCTAAAACAGGATACAAACTTTATAATTTACTTACCTCCAGAGGAAAATTTATCATTTTCAACAACTTTCTTAGCAATAATATTGACTGCAAGTGTAAATGCAGAAGATACATAGTA
Organism: Apodemus sylvaticus; assembly: GCF_947179515.1. Classification (NCBI taxonomy): domain Eukaryota; kingdom Metazoa; phylum Chordata; class Mammalia; order Rodentia; family Muridae; genus Apodemus; species Apodemus sylvaticus. The sequence continues at coordinate 6,385,692 of NC_067488.1, forward strand.
GCTTCCAGGTTCTGAAATTATCTGAATGCCAGATCCTTCGGGGAAGTAAATATCCAACAGAGGACTGATAACATCATTAACCTATGGGATTCAAATTTCAATTTTGGATTATAGAATGCTAGGTTGAAAAGCTACTAAAAGCTCCCTAAGAAAACTATTCAATTCCAACTTAGCAGGGATTGAATTAAGCAAGCTTTTATATAAGCCTATTTGGAAACAATAGCATTCATTGAAGAAAAAAAAATCAATTCTAATACTGTACCTAATTGGTACAAAAAGAAAAGTAAAATCTCAAGTGGTCGCTTCTAGACATCACAGATTAGAGGCAGGAGTGATATATGCATCTTGTTATTGTAGCCACTAAGTTGGGAGTTCATTTGTGACAGATCCTAATACAAAAAAAAATGGGTGTAGCTTAGAAGCTGATTATCTACCTAGCTTATGAGACTAAATTTGATGCTTATAGCATATCAGCAAATCACTAAGTGGCTTTATGATTTGGTTGTGTGCATAGAAGTTTAAACTTTAAAGTAACTAGATCTAGTTTCCTGCTTATTATTTTCTTAGAAATTTGAAGACAGGTATGTCAGAGGCCTTAGTTTATGCTTCTATAAAAATTGTGATCAGCCGGGCAGTGGTGGCACACGCCTTTAATCCCAGCACTTGGGAGTTCGAGGCCAGCCTGGTCTACAAAGTGAGTTCCAGGACAGCCAGGACTACACAGAGAAACCCTGTCTTGAAAAAGCAAAATCTGACCTAGGTACCCACCAATTATGTAGCAAAGAAGGCAGATTATCCCAAAGTAGGCAACCCATAAAAAAAAAAAAAAAAAAAAAAAAAAAAAAAAAAAAAAAATTACCTCTTCCAGCTGAATTTCAGTTCCTGTGAAGCCTCCACCGATGTCTAACATGTTCATTGTAAAGCCAAACTCTCCCTAGAGACAAAAACCTCAAGTTTTCACATTGTAATGTACATAAAAATAACAAAAACAAATGCCATCTTCCTAATTATATTTCTGACTTTTAGTGATACCAACAACTTTGATTTTCTTTTTAAATATTTTGTTGCTTACTTTTTTTTCCAGACAAAGTCTTTATGTAGGCTGGCCTCAAACTTTTCTTGCCTCAGCATTATTAGCACTCAAGTTACTAGCACATGTGAGCTATCGAAACCCAGCTTCTTTGATTCTTACTACCAGGAAGAGATTAAATGTTATGTATTTATCTCCTTGATCTTGCCTGTGCTTTCTTTTAAGACATTAAATTTCTACTACATCCTTTTGCCCACCTAAAGTATTATTGTATAAGAACCCTTAATCTTTCCAGTATTAAAATGAAGAAGCCAGGTGTGGTGACCCACATCTTTAATCCCAGCACTGAGGCAGAGGCAGGAAGGACTTAAGAGTTTGAGGCCAGCAGAGGCTACACAGAAAAACTCTACTTGGGGAAAAAAAACATTAAAAATAGATAGATAGATAGATAGATAGATAGATAGATAGATAGATAAAGCTAAAATCCCGTATGTAGGACTGAGGACTAGAGAAATGGCTCAGGGGTTAAGAGCTCTTGCTACTTGCAGAGGACCTTGAGTTCAGGTCCCAACTTAACAGCAGTTCTAGAAGCTCTGACCTCTGTGGGCACCAGGTATGAACACAGTACATGTACATACATCAGGTAAAACACATACACAAACTGTAAAACTTTTTAAATTATGTATATACTATACGAATTTTAACCAACAACTAGTTCATACTAGTTAAAAACTATTATTCTGAAATGAATTAACACCCTGGTTGAAAACAGGAGAATAATCAGAGCACTTACAGCCATGTCAAACACACACCGAGCATCAGACAGGGCATGTACATACACTTGATATTCTTTGCAAGCACTTGAAACATGAAATCTGAAAGAAATAAGGGAGTAAGTGAAAGAAGCAGGGCTTTAAAGCACTTTCAGTAATTCCTTTCAGTTATCACTCAGTATGATAATACTATTGAGTATATTTTTTTTTTTTGTTTTGTTTTTTCGAGACAGGGTTTCCCTGTATAGCCCTGGCTGTCCTGGAGCTCACTCTGTAGACCAGGCTGGCCTTGAAAGTATATTTTTTAACTTTACCAAATATTTGGTACAAGAGCACAATCTAATTACCCAAGTTAGGCTACAATGTTTGAAAAATAGTGTAACTCTATAAACAAAAGTGCATTTTAGTAGGTCAGGTATCAATTACTATGCTGGTTAGGTTTTTTTCCTGAACTTGACATATAACTAAAGTTAACTAGGAAAAGGGAACCTCAAGTGAGAAACTGTCTCCATCAGATTGGTCTATGGGGCACATTCTTTTAATTGATATGGGGAAGAGAGAGCCAAGCCCAGTATGAATAATGTTACTTATATGGACAGTATTAGGCGGGCTGAACAAGCCATAGAGAGAGACATTGGTCTATGGTCTCTGCTTTAGTTCCTCCATCCAGGTTCCTGCCTTGAGTCCCTATTTTGGCTTTCCTTAATGGACCTGTAAGCCAAAACCTCCTTTCTTCCCCAACTGTTTTCCATAGCAACAGAAAGCTAACACAGAACAGTCATAGTTCATGGATTAAAACATGACTTACTTTTATGTAAGTGACAAATTTAACAAGCACCATCACAAACTCCTTCATTTAAACCTTGACTAATAGAGTTCTAGAGAGCAAGACCCTGTCCTAAACAAAACAAAACCCAACCAAACCAAATCAAGCCAAATAAATATACATATATGAGTACTCTATCTTCATGTATATCAGAAGAGGGCATCAGATCCCATTACAGATGGTTGAGAGCTACCATGTGGTTGCAGCGAATTGCTCTCAGAACCTCTTCCAATCTTCAGCACCAAAACACCCAACTGTGTCTTGGTTTCTTCACATTAAAGAAAGAAAAAGAAGGGGGCGGGGGAGAGGCAGGCAGGCAGGCAAAGCCTACCTCCCCTACCCTGCTGTTCGAGACAAAGTCTCATGTAGCCAGAGCTGGCCTCAAACTCATAATCCTCTTTCCTGTCTCTAATCTCTGAATGCTGGGATCACAGACATCACCATTCCAAGCTTCAAAGTCTGATTCACTGAAGTACCATTGAGGGATTAAGAGACAAAAACAAAACAAAGCAAACAAAGCAAAAAACCAAAACAACCCCCCCCACACCCATTAGAAACATACAAAATGACCTGTACAATTTATAGGATGAATGCCATTTTAAAAAGTATTAGAATTGGGAAAAATTTCCTCTCATTCAAATTAAGGTGGTGACACATACATCAACAAACCCAACAGTTGGAAAGTAAAGCAGAATCTTGGGTTTATTCCAACCAGAGCTACATAGTAAGACTGTCTCAAAAAATGGAAAGAAAATCAATAAAAGAGAAGATGGTGCAGGAAGATGGGTATGTAATACAGCTTGATAAAGCAAAGGCATGAGTTCAATGCCTACCACTACAAAAAACAAAACAAAAACCAACAGATTTAATTACTCTGTTATCTTGTTGCTTTAATATGTAACCTTACTTATAACAGTATAATTCAGGAGGCAGAGGATGGTGGATCTTTCTGAGTTTGAGGATACCCTGATCTACACAGCACCATGGCTAATTCCAAGACCACAGAGAGAGACCCTATCTTTAAAAAAAAAAGTTCCTTTTCTGTATTAAAAAAACGTTATAAGTACTCACTTAACCCCAATTATTTGGACATCAAATTCCTTGGCACATTCCAAAAGATGCCTACAGTTCTTCAGTGTAGTGCCAAACTTCATGCTGCCATCTTCACCTCCAATATTATCTTCCGTTGCAATATGTAGTAAGACCCTAAGAGAAGGGGAAGATGATTGGGGCAGAGTTGGTTTACATCATCATCAGCACATGTGAAGCCTGAAGATTGTAGGAAGTATGTTGATTATGTTGCCAGTGTTCCCAAATCCAGCGATGGATGAATCAAGTGAACCTAATGAAAAACAATCCTGTATAGAGAAAAAACTAGCAATTAGGGCCTAAGGCATGAAGCTTGCAAGGATGGGATTATGGAAATGCAGCAAGTTAAAATTCTGTTGTAGCAGCATGAGTATCAGTTGGGCTCTGGAATGAAAGATGACATTACTTCCAAATGAAGTCCATCAGTCCATATATCCACCAAAAAAGACTAAATTCAACAGCAATGCCATCAATGTCTTTCAATAAAAATAGTAATAAGGGCCTTTAAAATTATCAAAGTTCCTAGAGTTTTCTAGTGAGCTAAAGAAGCCAAAGCTTGCCTGTTTTCTGAAGATTGGACATATTTATTTATCTGAGGAAAAACAAGTGTTTCTCTGTAATTTCCCCCCAAGACCTTTATTCAAATATTTTCAAGGTAATGAATGCCTCAATACCACTAAAACCACCAAGTTAGACAATGGTCTTTCAACCTTCCTATTTGCTGCAACAGTTCCTCATGTTGTGGTGACCCTAACCATAAGATATTTTTGTTGCTACTTGATGCTACTTGTTGCTATGGTAATTTTGCCACTGTTATGAATCATAATGTAAATAGATGTGTTCTCTGATGGTCTTAGGAGACACCTGTGAAAGAGTCACTTGATCCCCAAAGGCTGAATCAGCAGTTGAGAAATGCTGAATCAGGCAGAAGATATACAAGCTTCTAGCATATATAAACTTTAGAAACACTCAGAGCTATGACCATAATTTGATGATCACACCATGGAATTTTCTTCCATGAGCTAGTAAGTCAGATCCCAGAATGTATCTTAATTCCATAAAAATGATCACAAGTAGGCAGAAAATAAAACGCCAGCCTTTCTCATAAATTCCAAATAATGTTGTTACAACACATACCAGCTCTGCCATTACTTCTCCCCTTCAATAGCTTGACAAACTAATGCTAAGTAGCAACAGCATCTCCAAGTACTTAGGTATACACTTACTTGGCATTTGGGTGATTCCTTGCAATTTTCTTTAATTCAATTTCATTGTCACATGTCATAATATTTACTCCAACTTTTGCTGCATACTTAATCTGAGACACTTGCTTACAAGGACTTGTGAAAATGATATTTTCTGGAGATACACCCAATTCTTGCACTAAAGCCATTTCATTCTGTAAAAGATTTAACACAATCATTTAACAGGAAATTTTAAAATTACTTTTAAAGTACTTTATCCTTTTTCCCCCTGCCAAAGGCTGAGGACTGAACCCAAGAGCACGTACTTTCTAAACTAGTCTATACATTATTTTTATCTTTTAATTAAACCTATATGTCACAGAATTCACATTTTGGTAATGCTTCCCTACTCATGTTTTAAAAACAAATAGGACCAGTGAGCTAGCTCAGTCTAAGGGCACATGTTGCCAAGTCTGATTACCTGAGTTCAGTCCCCGAACCTATGTGGTAGAACAATGAACCTATCAAAGAGCTGTATTGACTTTCACAGATGCACATGGAACTTGTGAACATCCACACATAAATACACTAAAATTTAAAAATACAATCTTACTTATGTGCATGTATTTGTGTGTGTGCTCTCCCTCTCCCCCTCTTTCATGGAGTACAGGTGATCTTAGAAGCTAGACACACTGGATCCCCTGAAGCTGGAGTTACAGGTAGGTGGTTGGGACCTGCTGGGTGCTGGGAAAAGTAGCATGCACTCTTAACTTCCCAGCCATGTCCTCCACCCTCAAAAAAGACATTTAAACAGGAACAATCTCAAAGGTTATATTTACTGTAGCCAGAAATGTCTTAGAACAGGACTGGGGATATAGCTCAACTGTTAAAGAGTGTTTGGTTAATTAACATTTATGAAGCTCTGGGTCTGATCCACAGAACCACAGGAATGGGGTGTAGAGGCCCTACCTGTCCCAGCACCTGGGAGGTAGAGGAAAGAGGAGCAGAAATTTAAAGACACCTTCAGCTACATAGAAAGCTTTAAAACCATCTTGAGCTGTTTCAAAAGAAAAGTACAAAGAGAAAAAGAGTAGATGGCCTAAGAATGAGTTCCAATACCCTAACCTGGCTCAAACTCATTATATCACTAAGACTAGCTCCAAAATGCTGGAATTAAACTGTTACAGCTAACACTAAAGAACATTGCTACTCTCACAGAGAACAGTGCTAGGTTTGATTACCAGCACTATTCACATGGAAATGTGCGACCATCCAAAATTCTAATCCCAGGGAATTCAACAACCACTTTTGGCCTCTGTCATAGCAGGTAAACAATGTGGTGTGTGTGTGTGTATATATATATATATGTATGTATATATATATATATATATATATATATATATATATATATATATATATATATATATATACACATACATACACACACACACACATACATATACATATATATATACATACATACATATATATACATATACAAAAGAATTAAAACAAACAAACAAACAAAAATCTGTTTTTAAACATTCTTTCTCCAAAGTTCACCAGTGTGACATTCCTTTCATCAATACACTTGAAAAATTAGTAGACTTCCATGATTAAAATGGAGTAAAAGACTCCATTTACATAGTTATTTTAAAACTTAAACATCAAACTTCTTGTTCTACAAAGTCTAGGTCTTAGTGACTTCAAAATGCTTTTAGTGGAAAAGAGAACTACTTACTTTGCTAGAACACGCAAACCCAGTTCCCAGAGCTGCCAAGATCTCCAGCACAGCCGGAGTGGAGTTGCACTTCACCGTGTAAAATGGCTTTATCTGAGCCACGACGTTCTGCCACTGACTGTGCTTCTTCACAATCTTCCCAAGATCCCCCACAAAAAATGCATTTTTTCCTGTCTATTGATGATAATGAAAGAGAAAAAAAAAATCAAAAAACCTCTGAAAAGATACATGGGAAAGAATATACTCACTATGCTTAAGGAGTTAAGGAGGGAGGACAGATTGTCACTAAATATGCAATGACTTTAAATGCCAAATAGAAAGGATTTAAGCTGTATCTCTACCTGACATGAGAAAAGCAAGATAAGATTTAATTAAGAGTACCCTAATGGCCTGGAGAGATGGCTCAGAGGTTAAGAGAACTGACTGTTCTTCCAGAGGTTCTGAGTTCAAATCCCAGCAACCACATGGTGGCTCACAACCATCTGTAATGGGATCTGGTGCTCTCTTCTGGTTTGTCTGAAGACAGCGACAGTGTACTCTTAAATAAAATAAATCTTTAAAAAAAAAAAGTGTCCAAAGAATATGCATAGTTTGTTTTCAGGGGTGTCTAGCATCAAGTGCTACTCCCCCTCTCAAGAGTCCTGATAAGTAGAGAAATATGTGACTGACGTTTGCTAGGAGGCTGGGTCATATGTGCATACTGAAGGTCAAGAAGCTACTTCTAATGTTCTAATGAAAACTTGAGCAACTTTAGAGCTGTTCAAGAAACCTGGAGAACGTGGGGCGGTGGTGGTGCACGCCTTTAATCCCAGCACTTGGGAGGCAGAGGCAGGCAGATTTCTGAGTTTGAGGCCAGCCTTGTCTACAGAGTTAGTTCTAGGACAGCCAAGGCTACAGAGAAACCCTGTCTGGGTGTGGGGTGGGGGAAGAAAGAAAGAAACCTGGAGAACACAAGAAATCTGGCTTTCACAAAGAAAAACTGTGTTACATTGTTCACATAAATAAATGAAAATGATCTTTTAATAAAATGACAATAAATGACTTAAAAGTAGTAATAAACAGGGCTCTATGGTCATTTCCTGGTAGTAGATAGTAACTAGCATTAAGAGATCAAACTGTATCAACACATACTGGAAGGACAAATGAGTTACCTGTGTCAAGTTCTTTTAATCACTAGTGTCTGAGAAACATAACCATGTGTTTTCAAATTTGGAAAGTTACCAACATCATACTTGAGTAATATGGCACACTTACCAGGGTATGTTCATAAACATAGTTATCAATAACATTTCCAAGGTTTGTTCCTTCATCCAACAGGCCAACGGAGTAGTTCGCATCGTCAATAAATCCTTTCATCTCAGCCGTATTCCACAAAGCCGAAAGTCATAAACCAGGAAAAACAAGAGACGGGCCACCAAGCCTATGTCTGGGTCCTTAGAATATGCAACAAACTGTCAAAACATAAGTTAGATCAAACTCAGCATTATTTCAGTAATTAAAACATGAATCTACTGAGTGACTCACTAAAATTGTCAAGTATTCAATTTTGTGAGGAGTTTATGTGATCACTCAATACTTCCAAAGACACTGGACTTTTGATATTATTTTAAAAGTAAATTAAATGAGGAGGTTGGGGAGACAGTTTAGTCAGTGCATGCTTGCTATGTAAGCATGAGTTCTTATCTCCAGCACCCACACTCCAGTCAAGTGTGATAATGGATACATCCATCCTAAGGCTGGACAAGCAGTTAATCTAATGGGTGAGCTATGCATTTAGTAAGAGAATTTATCTCAAAAAGAGTAAGATGGACAGTGACTGGCAAGATAGCCAATGTTGACCTATCACCTATGTAGCAACACATGTCTATAGACACAAGCAGGCCAGGTATCCAGGCATATAATCCCAGCATTCCCAGCACAGAAGGATCAAGAGTTCAGTTACTTAAATTCCTATCTCCCTATTTACCACATAAATAAATGCAGATAAATGTTTAAAGTAAGCTCAATATAACTTACTAAAAAGGCAATCTCACACATAGATCATATGACCTAATATTGTAAAGTATAGATACTTGTAGACACAGTTGAGTTCCACGATAGCAAAGGCTATGTAAAGACCATGTCTCAAACAAACAAAAAACTGGCTCAGTGGTTAAGAGCACTGACTGCTCTTCCAGAGGTCCTGAGTTCAATTCCCAGCAACCACATGGTGATTCAAAACCATCTGTAACGGGATCTGATGCCCTATTCTGGTCTTAAACAGTTACAGTATACTCATAAAAAAATAAATTTTTAAAAAACAAACAAACAAAAAAACATAAGTATAAATATTCCTGTTCTAATAGTTGATTTTGTAGCTTATGCTACTAATCCTAGCACTTGGGCCACGGGAAGAGATTACTGCTTGGACTATACAAAATGAGATACTGTTTCAACATATGTGTACATACACATGTATGCACACACACTCTAGGTAAAGAAAGAAGGGCAGGTAAAGGACAATCTGCAGCTATTCTAGGTCTTAACTTCGAATTAAAACGGTACTCTTATAGCCTACCTGCAATTTAGAATCAAGATATGGAAAATCCAGCTAGTGACCTATGTAATAACCCTTGCCAATTCCTAGATTAGCCTAGCAATGACAGATCCAAGGAGGCTCATGGTTTTAAGTGCCGTGGCTCTGAAGTTTAAATGAGTATTTTCCATGCAATAGTTAAAATTCCCTTCATTATAAATCTAAAAGATATATCTTTGTATCATATAACCATTTAGGACCCATTTTACACTCTCTCTCTCTCTCTCTCTCTCTCTCTCTCTCTCTCTCTCTCTCTCTCTCTCTCTCTCTCTCTCTCTCTCTCTCTCTCCTCCCCTCCCCCCACACTCTTCCTCTGGTTTTTCAAGACAGGGTTTCTCTGTATAGCCCTGACTATCCTGGAACTCACTCTATAGACCAAGCTGTCCTTAAACTCAGAAATCCACCTGCCTCTGCCTCCCAAGTGTTGGGATTACAGGCGTGCACCACCATGCCCAACTTCACATTTTACTTTCATGCAACAGATGCCAGTAGACATTAAAACTGAGACAAAACAACAGACATGGACAAGACTTTCTTAGGTGCTTGGCTGCTTCTGAGCCTGTTCTAGAGACCACCTAGGGTGACGATGGCCCTTTATTCTGAACACCATTTCAATGGCTCCTAAGCAATGTTAGTTAACTTTCTGGCTACATCAAAATCAACCACTTACAATTCAAGGTCAGAAGAGAGCGAGCGGGCTGGAGAGATGGCTCAGCGGTAAAGAGCACTGACTGCTCTTCCGAAGGTCCTGAGTTCAAATCCCAGCCACCACATGGTGGCTCACAACCATCCGTTACAAGATCTGACTCCCTCTTCTGGAGTGTCTGAAGACAGCTACAGTGTGCTTACATATAATAAATAAATCTTAAAAAAAAAAAAAAAAAAAAAAAAAAAAGAGATCGAGCATTGGATCTTTAGGAACTATAGTTGAGGATGGCTGTGAGCTACCATGTGGGTTCTGGTAACCAAACCTGACTCCTCCTCTTTTTTTCTCCCCCAAAATGAATTTTGCTGTGTAGTAACCAAGGTGCTCCTGGAACTTGCTTTATAGATTACCAAGATGGCCTCAAAACTCCCAAGTGCTAGGATTAAAGGCATGCAATACTGTGCCTAGCTAAAAACAAAAGATCTCTTAACTGCTGGGCTATCTCTCTAGCCACTTAATTATGTATTTGTGTGTGTGTGTGTGTACATATGGGTGGATGGGGGCTTATTAAATAAAGCTGGCTGTTTAACAATCAAGTGATATAAAATGTAATTGAAGTTCTTTACCCCTACTTTTTATAGGCATGCACATACATACACTAAAGAAAAGTCATATATACACATAACACATAAAGTTATATATACATATAACACATTTAAAAAAACTATAATCAAGATCTTTAGTCTAGCCAAGGTTGGTAGGATTGCCTATCTAAAATTTCAGCACTCAAGGACAAGACAGAATTTAGAAGTTGAAATAATCTGAAACTTGGTTTTGTTTATAAATCTCATTATATGGCTTTTTATTTTGTAACTATACACATTGCATTACTTGGGTTTCTTGGGATGGTTGTGGACCACTACAAGTAACTAATACCAAATGAAAACATATCATGGCTCAAAAGAGGCTCAGTATTTGCAAAAACATCAGGCTCATGGGCTGAATCTTACTTGGTCAATGTAATTCTTCAGAGACTTTTCTAGAGTAGTATCATGGGGCTATCCAAGAATTTTTAACACATGTGCAACAATATGTACCTATATTAGTATATATACTCGTTGCCACTCATACAAGTAATTTTTTATGTCCCTTTAACAATCAACCAAACACCTTTTAAATTTCAAATATTAACTGACTAAACCAAAACAGTGGACAAAGAATGGTGTTGTTTGATAATAAAAATGTACTAATATGAACAAAGCATAACCTGGCTCCGAAAGAAGCCGGGGGAGTGTTTAGGAATGTGTCCACTCATCTGTAAGATGCAACTGTCACTTTAGAAGCAACTACAGGGAAAAAAAAAAAGCAACTACAGGATTGTTAACTGAACCCTGGCTGCCTGACAGAGACTTGTTAGAAGGATGATATATATATTGGCAAACAACCTTAAGCTTAGCACTCTGGAGGCAGATGTAATCTGAACTCTGCATTCAAGGACAGCAGCTTGATCTATTCGAGACCCTGCCCCAATATCATATACCTAAAGACACAAAAACAAATGTAATGTGATACATGCTATTTGATTTCCTTGCACTGAGACCCACAATAAAATAAGATCAGTATTATAGAAGCTTTACTGTATTTATCTTCATTTCTGAGATTCCCACAAATTACAAGCCCACATCTGAGTCAAAGACATATGGACAATAAAGTCCATATAAAAAATACTGGAGCTAGGAAGACATGGCTTTAATCCTAACACTTGGGAGGCAGAGGCAGGCGGATTTCTGGGTTCAAGTCCAGCCTTGTCTACAGAGTGAGTTCCAGAACAGCCAGGGCTATATAGAGAAACCCTGTCTTGAAAAACCAAACCAAACCAAACCAAAACAAAACAAAACAAAAAACCCCTGATTGTTTTACTTTTGTAGCCTGGCATCAAACCCAGTGCCTTATGTAATGGAAAGAAAGGGGTTTTTTGTTGTTGTTGTTTTGTTTTTTGTTTTTGTTTTTTTCCAAGACAGTATTTCTCTGTATAGCCCTGACAGTCCTGGAACTCACTCTGTATGGACTCAAACTCAGAAATCTGCCTAACTCCCAAGTGCTGGGATTAAAGGCATGCACCACCACTGCCCGGCATGGAAAGTTCTTATAATATATGGTGATACAACAAAGTCCCTACAGGTATCAAGTTCATCCCTCAGGAGATTGAAGTACCTAGCATAGGAAGAAACACCAGGCCTTGGCTTGATTCCCCAGCACAGCATAAACTGTGTGCTGAAGAGCCTGTAATTCTAGCTCTGGTGGGGCCAAGGCAGAAGGACCAAAAGCTTATCTTTCTTTCCCCAATTATACAATGAGTTCAAGTTATACATGAAACCAAATACAAAAGCCAAAACTAAATCCATCTTAAAACTGTTATAAGGCCCTGCAGCCTTACCACACAACTAACTGACAAACTGTTAAAAATTTGCTAGATCCAGAAAAATTTGATTTGATAAAGAATATGCAACACATATCCTCAGGAGACCTCTACATAGTCCTCTAAGCCAACAAACTCAAAATTTTACTGGGCTTGCGGGGCAGGATGCAGAACTGAGATATAGCTCAATTGGTACAGTGCTTACCTACCCTGCCTGAGGCTCAGACTCAATCATGGCCTGGCACAAACAAGGTATGACGATACACACCCATAATCCCACTACTAAGGAAAGGCAACGTTGGGAACTTTAAGTGATTGCTGGCTATATAGTATATAAGTTTGACAGCCTAGGCTAAATAAACGAGACACTGTCTCAAAGAGTAATTTGGTAGCACAGTATTTCAAACAATTGGAAAGGGGTAGCTTGACCTCTTGCCTTTCCTACCTCACTATTCCTTACTGAAGGGGCCCTAAAAAAGCATTAAGATTCCAGAACTCCTTGCTTTCAATTTTGAGTTTTAAAAAATACCTGTGTGTGTGTGTGTATACACCTTTGCATGCACATATGTGGAGTTCAAGGATAACTGGAAGGAGTTAGTTCTCTCTACCACATGGATTCCAGAAATTCAGGTTGAGAAGCTTGACTGGGACACACAACTTTACTTGCTAAGCAATTTTCTTCATTTAAAAAAAATTTTGCTTACTGCTGGTAAAGATGTATTTTAAGAGGTATTAATAAAGCCAGGTATGATAGAGTATGCCTTTAATCTCAGGAGGCAGAGGCAGGCAGATCTCTGAGTTCAAAGTCAGCCTGGTTTACATACTGAGTTTTAGGATAGCCAGTAGCTATATAGAAAAAAAACAAAAACAAAAACTAAACACCAACCAACCAATCAAAGGAAGGGAGGAAAGGAGAGGGGGTGGAAGAGAGGAAGCGCTCATGTGGTGATAGAAAGTGGGAATAGTTCATACCACAAGCCAGAACTTCAAGTTAATCCACAAGAGGCTGTTTTCCAAACCTTTCGATTCTCTTCACTAAAAACAGACTTTCTTGGATGCAGTGGTGCAGGCCTGTAAAACCCAGCATTGGAGAAAGTCTGAGACAGGAAGACCGTTTCAAGTGTTAAAAGCGAGCACAGGGTACAGTGAGACTCAAAAGTAAAAAACAATTACTAAAATGCATTCTCTATTGACTACCATATTAAACGCTACTTTTAGCAACCAAATACCTATTAATGTATGACTAAAAGGCCATTTAGTGTTGTTGCTGAAATCCCAACACCACTATTATAAGGAATTTCCTTTTGAACTCATGGCTGGAGAAAAAACTGTAACATTTCTAATTTACGCCTGTACGTTGGTGTTTTGATTTTGATAATACATTTTCCACGAAGCTGCCAAAAGAAACAATGGCTCCAAAGAACCACACATTGTTCCCTGGAGTCCTACACGAGGTGGCGGAGTCCTCATGTTCACTCCCAAGAGTAACGGCTGCTGGCAGCTGTGCACTTGCCTTGTTACACACCTGCTACAAAGGCTTCTATATAGTTGATTGCACTTCAGAAGAAACTGATACATCTTTCATATAATCACAAGATAATCCTGGCAGCAACAGCCCACTTGACACCAAGCTGGATGAATGAGTCCTGGGTTTCTGAAGTGAAGAGCTCCCTGGAAGTAGAACAGGGAGAGCTGAAAGGTTGAGAGTATTGTTTCACAGACACCTCAACAGGAAACCCAACCTTAACAAATAAAGCCAACCACTGCTCAACAGGACCTTTACTCACTAAAAATGAAAACAATGTATTTTGAAATGTACACTATAGTTCCTGTAAAGACCCTCACAAGCATTCTACTGTATCTCATGTAAGCATTAGATGGCTCAACACTCAGCTTCAAAATACACAGGCGTGTCTAAGCGCCTCTCTACACTCCATCTGCCAACAGAAAAATGTTACCACACAAGATAACTTTGGAAGTAACTGACTAAAAACTACTAGAAGAAACTTCTAAAGAATGATTGCTCTATAAAGACCTCCAGGAGGAAAAAAGCACCAAGAAACTACATTCTACATAAAGGAAGTACATTCTAAATAAAGGGATAGCCAATGAGTGGTAAAAAGATTAACAGTACTTTCGCCATTAATGGACCAGAAATCACCTATACAGAGCACTCATGATATCAAGAACAGGGTTTGCCTCAACAGACAGTAACTAGAAAGCTAAAAAACCACAATTTAAAAACATTTTTTAATGGATGAAACAACTCACTGTGCCTAGACAAAAAACATTTCCATGAAGAGTTACATTAAAAAAGAACAAGAATGAGCAGAAGGTTTGAGATAAGAGATTAAGGAAAAGAGCACAGCTTACTTATTTTAAAATATGAGATGATTCACAATAAACATTTAAAACTTTGTTAAAAGATTTGTTTTCCAAGGACTGGCAAAACACACCTTTAGTCTCTGCACTTGAGAGGCAGAGACAGGCAGATCTCTTCAGTACCAGCCTGGTCTACAGTTAAAATTATGTCTATGTTTGTATTGTATGCATATACACGTACATATGCCTATCTATGGAAGCCAGAAGAGGGCACTGGATCCCCTGGAGCTGGAGATGTAGGCTGTTATAAATACAACCTGATGTGGTTACTGAAAATTAAATTTGAATTCTCTGCAAAAGCAGTAAGTGCTCTAACCACTGGGCAATACCCCATTTGCCTTTACCTCTCACCCTCTGAATTAATTTTACCTATGTGTATAGTATAGCTGTCTGTGCACAAACATAGGTGTACAGGATGGCTAGGAAAAAAGGATGCTCTGGAGCTGGAGTTATAGGTGATTGTCACAGATGCTTTCTGGAAACCAAAATCAGGTCCTGTCCAAGAGCAACATATACTCTAAACTGCTGAGAACCAAATCTCCCAAGAACCAAGTATTACAAGATCTGACACCCTCTTCTGAAGTGTCTGAAGACAGCTACAGCATACTTACATATAATTAATAAATCCTAAAAATCCTAAAACAAAACAAAACAAAAAAAACAAAACAAAAAAAAAAAAAAACCCAACTAGCCAGGTGGTGGCGGCACACGCCTCTAGTCCCAGCACTTGGGAGGCAGAGGCAGGAGGATTTCTGAGTTCGAGACCAGCCTGGTTTACAGAGTGAGTTCCAGGACAGCTGGAGCTACACAGAAACCCTGTCTCGAAAAGCCAACCTCCCTCCCCCCCCCTCAAAAAAACTGTCTCAGGATTATTATGGTTTTCATGTAGAACATAGTAGAAAACATCAACCCATTCTTGCTTACACCAAATTTGGCATGTTATGTTGAGCTTAGATACTGAGCTAAGAAAACACAGAACCAAGACGTGGTGGTACACATCCTTAATCCTAGGAAAGGGAACAAAGCAGGTGAATCACTATGATTTTGAGACCACCCTACTAATCTACACAGGATAGCCAGAGCTGCACAAATACAGATATATCCTGGGCTCAAAAACAAAGACAAAGAACAAAAAGGAAAACTATACAGTTTTATTTTATTCATTATTGTGTGTACATGTGTCCTGCAGGCATGTAGAGGAGAGTCTAAAGTCGGTTTGTTTCCTCCATCCTTTATGGCTTCCAGGAATTAAACTCAGGCCATCAGGCTTGTATTTCCAGTGGCAAGCACACTTGCCAACTGAACCATTCATTGAGCCAGCCCAAAATTAAATATTTAATTTTAAAATTTTAGTGATAGATCTTTGCAGTAACGAACAAGTAAATTAAAAATTTAACTTACAACATACAGCTAATACTGGTTTCAGTCTACATGACAACAGTCATACAGTGCTGTATCCTAAAAATGCTGATCTTAAAACCCAAACAAGAATATACAACCGAAAACCCTCATAGATCAAAAAACTTGAGGGAGTTTAGGGGAAGAATAGTGATTTGTTTTGTTTTGTTACAGCTTTTGTTAACAAAAGCTCTCTCTCTCTCTCTCTCTCTCTCTCTCTCTCTCTCTCTCTCTCTCTCACACACACACACACACACACACACACACACACACACACACACACAGAGAGAGAGAGTGGAATCTCACTATGTAGCCCTGATTGGTCTGGAACTTGTTATAAGACCAAGATGGCATCCAATTCAGAAATCCACCTGGCCTTGCCTCTTTAGTACTGAGATAAAGGTGTGTGCCACCATGCCTAATAGCTTTAAACGGAAATAAAGCATGTTTCATTTATTTCCTGACAATCTACACAAGTATATAAATTACATTGATCATATCCAAATCAACCTAGGCATTCCCCAACACATCCTCTTCTCTAATATTCCTTGCCCATTTTTAGAACCACCGAGTCCACTTAGTGCTGCTGAATGATCTTATACAGGTCTTACTCGGGTAATCATACCCACAGTGAATTTGAGAGTGATAATCACGGCAACAGCTGTTTTACGTCTATTAATGCTACTCCATTCCCAGTAATTATCCCAGAGCAGTTAGTTCCAAGACAAGAG
Source organism: Apodemus sylvaticus (assembly GCF_947179515.1). Classification (NCBI taxonomy): domain Eukaryota; kingdom Metazoa; phylum Chordata; class Mammalia; order Rodentia; family Muridae; genus Apodemus; species Apodemus sylvaticus. Next base: position 6,402,486 of record NC_067488.1, read on the forward strand.
GGAATCCAGAATTAAACTGTATTTCAAAACTAAAACTAAATAGTAATACAACTCCATAGAATGTCATGAATATACATTCAAAACTATTCAAGCAATAAAGTCACACTAAAATCAGAGCAAAACATAGCCAAAATTCTGCTTCTGGCTGGATGTGGTGGCACATACCTACCTGTAAGTGGATCTCTAGGAGTTTAAAGCTAGTTTTGGTCTATGTAGCAAGTTCCAGGTTAGTCACAATTACATAAAAAAGGGCGGTGGTGGCGCACGCCTGTAATCCCAGCACTCTGGGAGGCAGAGGCAGGTGGATTTCTGAGTTCGAGGCCAGCCTGGTCTACAGAGTGAGCTCCAGGACAGCCAGGGCTATACAGGGAAACCCTGTCTCGAAAAACCAAATAAAAAACAAAAACAAAACAAAACAAAAAAAAAAAAACAATTACATAAAAAAATTACTTAATGGAATGGTTGATTTAAAACCTTATCCTGAAACCAAGTGTAATAAATAATAGCATATGCCTGTAATTCCAATGCTTAGGAGGCTGAAGCAGGATTGCAGTGATTTCCAGTGGCTACAATAGTGAGACCCTGACTTTTATTTATAAATAAATGAATAAATGCCAGGAGAGGGAGAAAAGAACACCTATCCTGATGACCTAACCTAGAGTCTAATACCTGCACAAAAATACTAGTAGAGTACTGGAGATAGCTCAAATATAGTTCATATAGTCAAGTACCAAGTATTTCCATAAGGGCAATGTTTTAAGTTCTTCCAAAAGTTCCCCAATATTAATTATTGTCCAGTAGAAGATTAATCCTATGATCTCCACTCCCATTATAGTGACACAAGTATCATATACAAAGATACTGTATTTCTGAGGCACAATATTTATTCTAAAGAAACCCTTGAAGCAATGTATCTCTGGATTTTTTTTAAGATCATGTTAGATATTATTTAACACCCTACAAGAGATTGAGTTAGCTCCCTGTAATCATAGTATTTCTAAAACAAAACTCAAGAACATTAACACTAGACACAATAAAAACTTCAACTCAGCACAAATTCAAATTAAAATTTTCTCTCAAATTAGTTTGCACTTGCAGCAAGCCTAAAACTTGTGTTTGATTCCAAGGAACTAACCACTACAGGTTGTTCTGTCTGTGGCATATGTCCAGAGACACAGACAGACAGACACAGAGACACATGTCCCTCAATAAACAAATGTAAATATTTACAAAAGAACAGATGCCATAAAATAGTCCTCTAATGTCCACACAATAAACAAAGCCGGGCAGTGGTGGTGCACGCCTGTAATCCCAGCACTCTGGGAGGCAGAGGCAGGCGGATTTCTGAGTTCGAGGCCAGCCTAGTCTACAGAATGAGTGCCAGGACAGCCAGTCTCGAAAAAACCAAATCCAAAACACCAAAATAATAATAATAATAATGATGATGATGATAATAATAATCAAAGCCCAATACTAATGAAGCAAAAAATTTGAGTTAGGTTTATCTTTATTTGTGGTCTCCTCAGTAAAAATAAACTGCCAACTCTGGCAGTGCAAGCCTTTAATCCTTGCACTTGAGAGGCAGAGATAGGTTGATCTTTTTGAGCTGTGAGTTTGAGACCAGCCTGGTGTACATATTGAGTTCCTGGTCAGCTAAGACTAGTCTCAAAAAAAGTTTATTTCTACCTTACAGTTACTACCCCCTGAAAGGTCTATAGGCATACTCGAGTATATCTCTCCTCTTCCCTGGAGCACTTCTCATTTCTATTCACCCCTACCTTAACTAAAATCTGTTACAAAAATCTTTTAATAGGATGACAATATGACGCACCAGGAAAAGGTATTTGCCATGCAACCCTAACAATTTGAGTTCAATACCTAGGATTCACATGGAGGAAGAAAACGTGACCACCACAAACTGCCCACCAACTTCCCTAAGTGTGCAAAGCTATGTTTCCCACCTCACACATGTAAAAAATAAACCCCAACTGGTTAAAAAGAAACAACACAAATGGGACAGGGTCTCATGTGGCCCAAACAAGCTATGAGTTCCTCCCAAGAGCTTGGGCTATGTAGACTGCATGGCTCTGGAACAATTTTTATTCAATAGAATCTATATTATAACCAAAATAAGAAACACTACTTTGACCTCTTAGTTTTCCTAAGATATCTCTCCTCTCCCCCACCCTGCCAATCTTTGCTACCAGGCTGGCCTCAATCTCAAGAAGAGATCTAGCTACCTCTGCCTACCAGGTGCTGGGATTAAAGGCATGCACAACTACCACCTGACTTGATTTTTCTCTTTTTCAAAGGAATACTTACTAGAAGGAAGCAATGAACTGGGGCATAACTTAAAACTGCCCCATCTGAGATTTTTCCTAGTACTGCTGTTTATTCCCATGTAAAACCCATTTAAGTCTCAAAGCCTCAAATTTCAATCCCATTAAACCTGGAGATGGAATTATTATTTGTATGTGCCAAGTCATGTGTACATACAGAGTCCAGAAGTAAATTTCAAATGTTGTTTCTCACGAATCATTCACATTTTCAAAGAGAACCTGGCACTTCTCAATTAGGCTAGCCTGGCTGGCCAGTGAGCCCCAGAATTCTTATCTCCATTGTCCCAGCACTGATTACCAGCTGGAAAAGGTGGTATAGCACTGTGGATCTGTGAGCACACATTTAGCCTGCTTTATACAGTGAGTTCTAGGCCAACCAGAACTACAGTGAGAAAACCCACTCTCTAAAAAATAAATAAATGGGCCTCTTAAACTTAAACAGGCTTACTGAGAAAATTACAGTTCCCACAGTCTTAAAATAATCCATGCCCTCGACTATCTGGAATGTGGCATGCTGGGAGTTTCAAACCATTGGTTTCTACAAGCTTAATAGATGTAACCACTTATAAAAGAAATATACAACTTTCAAAAAAACATTAAAACAGAACATTTGACCAGCAGGATGTTCATTACTAGGAAAATGAACTAGAACTGGTTCCACATTCATACTATTAAGACATTACCTTACCAAAGGCAATGGCAGAATCTTTTGCTTGTGTTTCACAGGTAACAGAAATTCCTGCCAAGCCTTAAGACTTGGAGCTGATCCCTGGAACCCACGTGGTATAAGCAGAGCAATGACTCCTACAAGATGCCCCCTCATTTTACACACACACACACACACACACACACACACACACACACACACACACACACACACACGGAATGTTTTCTAAAATGTCTTTGATGCTGGGGAATGTTAACTCAATGCAGAACATATGTAGCGTGGAGGAAGCCCTAAATTCAATTTACAAAGTCTTGGGTCTTTTCTAATTCAGCCAATACCTACTAGGTAGGTGATTGAATATGAGAAATCATATTCTAAAGTCTAAATCCACTCTCCAAAATATATTAAAACCTGGACTAGTACAATTAAAAAAAAGGATTTTGGGGGCTGGAGAGATGGCTCAGCAATTAAGAGCACTGACTGTTCTCCCAAAGGCCCTGGGTTCAAATCCCACCAACTACATGGTGGGTGGCTCACAACCATCTGTAATGAGATCTGATGCCCCTCTTGGGGGGGTGTCTGAAGACAGCTACAGTGTACTTACATATAATAAATAAATCCTTAAAAAAAAAAGACAGAGAGCCAGGCGGTAGTGGCTCACACCTTTAATCCCAGCACTTGGGAGGCAGGCAGATTTCTGAGTTCGAGACCAGCCTGGTCTACCGAGTTTAGGACAGCCAGGGCTACACAGAGAAACCCTGTCTCGAAAAAACTAAAAAGACTGAGAGAGATTTTATTTTTCCTTATCTGGATATATAATCTGGATGTGTATGTCCATCTCTGCGTATGAGAATGTGTGTGTGTATGCAGGTGCCAGGAAGTCAGATCCTCTCAAGCAAGAGTTATAGGCAGTTGTGAACAACCTAGTATGGGTGCTGAGAACAAAAATGGAGTGCAAGTGCTCTTAACCATTGAGACTTGTCTCCAGACCTCAATAAAATACCTTAAATACACTATATATAGTACTATTCACTATGCATTCAAGTCAAAGTTACAAATGATCTTATTATTGATAAAGAATACATATAACCTTACCAGTAACATTTGTTAACTAGTCTGATTATTAATTTTAAAAATCTGAAGAGGAGACACAATCCCAAATTCTGGGAAACCCTGAAGCAGCATTTCAACTGTATTAAGATCTCCTCAGACAGGAAGATACTTACATGGACAAGTTAGGAGATGGAACCCCCTATCATCAGCTAGGTTCCCAAGGTGGCTCGGCGTTGAAGTCGAACTGCTCTCTATACAGCACTTCTCCTAGGCCTTCTGGGTAGTTGTATACTCGGTCAGAAAGTTCGCCCTAAAGAAATAAAAATATAAAGTTCTGTGTTTTAAAAATTAGGTCATAATTCAAACAGGTTGACTTAAATAAGTTTTAGCTCATTTAATAGTGTTCTATTAAAGTGACATTCCAGTTGTTTATGGTATATGGTAATATACTTAATCTCTGCACTCAGGAGACTAAGCAGTATATTTTAAATTCAAGGTCAGTCTAGGTTACATAGCTAAGTCCTGTCTTAAAAAACAAAATGACAAAAATGACTTCAAATGTTCTAGCACAATCTTGCAACTACTTGGTCAAGTTCATACTATCCTTTGCTACAAATTCCTACTAGAGTACTAAAAAGTTAGACCAGGTGGCACACCCAGGTAAATCCCAGGATTTGTGCAGATGAGGAACTAGGAGTTCAAGGTCATGTTTTCTAAAATCAAGAGCCTGAGACCAGCTTAGGAGACACTAGACCCTGTCTCCAAAGGAAAAGTAACTTGAAAAGCCCTGTGCAAGTCTATATAGCTTTTCTTCTTATATTTAGTCCCTCTAGATCTATTTCATTTTACTATCACCAAGAAGCAAATGAATATGAAGCTTGTCATACTACCAAAAAAGTGCTAAATTTAATGCTTTAGAAATGGTAATTTTAATAATGGTTTAACTGGGTGGAGTTAAAATTTACAAAGTGCTATATACAACCTAAATGAAAATGCCACTAGTGCTACAGTAGTACTACTTTATAAAGTACTACATCCTGATTATATTTCCTAAGAAAGGGGTAGTAAAAAGGGAACCACAAATAGTAGACTAGAAACTATATACAAGGTCAAGAAGTACCTTTGTACTTTGTAGGTTCTCAGAAGTACTCTATGACCTAAACAGGATCGTGGCAAATTTAAACAAAGTAAAAATGTTCTACTTGCTGAGAACTCATAACCAATGTGTGACCCAAGGCTGTACTCTCCAGCACTTCTTGAGAAATAACAGCAGAAAGATCAAGAGTTGAGCACCAGTCTCACCTACATAAGGAGGTGAAAACTAGTCTAGGCTCTATGAGATGTTATCTCAAAACGTTTCTGTTACTTTATTATGTACTGAACCCAGTCATCGTGGATGCAGGCACTTGACCAACAAGCTATATTCCCATGTTTTAATCTTTAAAACATTCAACTTCTTGAACCACTTAGTTTTTAAAAACTAATTCATGGTGAGAATTAGCTCATTCTGAACTCTTCTAAGGAATGTAACCATTATCCCGGATAAAACATTTTCTTCCTATTTTATTCACAGCTATTATTTTGCTGTTTATGACAATCCAAGATCAATTCTGTGAAACATTGAGGACATTAAACTTTAGACATCCACTAATGTCCTTCAGTGATATCTAAACTTTTTCATTTAACAGAGATTACTAGGAAGTGAAGGCTCCCTGATTTTAAAGTTATTTTAATAGATGCTAAAAGCGGTGCATAGGGCAAGATGGACATTTACATACTGGGTAAACGCAAATGTTTATCTGGAAGGAGAAAGTATAAAGGAAGAGTAAGTGAAATGTGGATGAAAGGCAATACTGAAAAACAAATTCCTAGCCAGGCAGTGGTGGCTCACACTTTGAATCTCAGCACTAGAAAGGCAGAGGCAGTCAAATCTGTGAGTTCCAGGCTGGAACCACAGAGTTCCAGGACAGGTGTGCAGTTTTGAAACTCTGTCTAGAATAACTGAGAAAGAAAAAGAGGAAAAAAAAAAACAAAAACAAAGGGAGGGATTACTCTCCTTTTGAATGACCTGTGTAAATTGGGGAGGTGGTGGAGATGGGCAGAAAGGCCATGTAGGCTTAGACTGACTGGCCCTAACTCTTGTGTGGCCAAAGAAGTGAAATCCTTATCCTCCTGCCTCCACTTCCCAAGTGCTGGGATTACAATGAATGTGAGGATTAGCATCACCTGGTTTATAGGGTGCTGGAAATCAAACCCAGGGCTGGAGATTCTAGGCAAGCACTTGACCAACTACAAATCTAGCTCTACCTTGACACCCCTCAAAATTGTTTTCCTCTTGGCATTACTTTACAAATGTTTCTACTATCTTTGCAACTTTTCCAAAACAAATTTGTTTTTTTTTTTAAGACAGGATTTCTCTGTACAGCCTTGGCTGTTCTCAAACTCAGAGATCTGCTTTGCCCCAAGTGCTGGGATACAGCACAACCTCCCAGCAAAGGGCCTTTGTTTTTGTTTTCTTAAATCAGGCACATATATACACATATATACAAACAATGTACTCAGAAACAATGCTAAATAAGTCTTTTACCCAAAAAGCATACATATCAATTGATTCCATTTAAGTCCCTTGATTTAAAAAACAAGACAAAAAAAAAAAGAAAAGAAAAAAGAAAGAAAGGAAGTAGTCTGGGCCACAAGAACTGCTGTAAACTGTCAAGAGAGCTTGGTGAGGCTGTTAACAATGTTCTATATCTTGACAGAGATTTAAATTATAAAGTTATTTCTCCCCTCTCTGGAGACAGGATTTTGCTTTATGTGGCCAAGGCTAGCTTCAAGAACTTCTTGGAATTAGGAGCACAATTTCCTGCATGACTTTGTTAAAACTTACTAAATACAAGCCAGACTTGTCCTGAGCCTGTAATCATAGCACCAGGCTGAAGAGGGAGGTAAATCAGGGACTCAAGTCTGGGTTACAAAGTGAGGTACTGTCTCAAACAACAAAACTAATCCAACAGTACAAATAAGTAATGAGAATTTTACTGCCAATTTCTAAAAATTAGAGTATGAAACTATTTAATACACAGAAATACTAAAGTTAGAATTTAATATATAGAAATACTAAAGTTAGAGTTATGAAGCATTTTGATGTCTATAATGCAGATTAGTAAGATGGCTGGAAGTTAAGTACAGCAAAATGTTAGCTGGGGAATCTAAATTGAAAGTAGCACTCTGAGTTCTTTGTTGGGAATCATACTAAAACCTTAGAGAAATAAATTAAATACTCCATTTATCCTTATTACCTACAATTTTATTTAAACAGCCTTTCCTACTTATTGTGAATTCCTTAAGGCTTATTGGTGGTACCAAGCATGCTCTCCTGTCAGACCTCTCTCTCTGCAAGGCTAGTTAGTTCATAGTCCACATAATCCTGAGTAAGTTAATCAGCTCTCACCCAGACTGAGCATATATTAATTTATGGTAAAACATGACAGAACAAGAACAATCTAACATATCCACCACAAAACTGAGTTCAATCTGTTTATCCTGAGGGCAGTAAAAGGTGTCCCCCGACAGCTTGCTTCGTTTAACCATTAACACACGTTCACGATACAGGATACCGTAAAACGTTTCACCACCACTAAATGCTGGCAGCCGACAGAGTCCTCGATAAGCCGCATCAACCTACCCTTCGCCCTCTTTCTGCCCCGCGATCACAGCGAGGTCCAGAAAACGAAGCCATGGTGACTAATCTCCAGGCTTCAGGAGGTGACTGGGGTAAGTGAAAGCGACTTGGCCCAATCAGGAGAGCCGCAGGGGCGGGGCAGCAGCGCCGAGGTTTCCAGAAGGGGCCAAAGGCCTATTCGCTTGCTACTTGACACCGGGGCTTCCCCGCCGCCGGCCCCGAGTGAGGTCAACTTTCCACCACCAGAGGGGGAGCGCGCACTCCGCACCCCGTCCCCCGCCCGCAAGAATCCAGCCTCCTCCCAGCTGTCACCAGATGCCGGCTCCAGGCCCGCCCCGCTCCATTCATAACCCGGAGCCCCGGCCGCCGCAGCCCGGCCACTCCGCACCACAACCCCCTGCAGGCACTGAGACCGGGAGAGGGCGATGGGACCCCCCAGCCCTCAAGGCTGCCGTCGGGCCCCCTCCCCGGAAACAGCAATGCACCACGGGAGTGGGGTGGGGGCCGCACGCCGCCGAGAGGGAACGGCGACCACCGCCAGCTTGCCCCCGAGCGCGGCCCCACGCGCACACGCCCCCTCGCTCAACCGCGGCTGCCGGCTGCCGCCCAGGGTCGCGAGGCGCCGGCCGCCGCCCGGGCCACCGACAGCCGCCACACACGCCGCCGGCCGCCATGTTCGAGGCCGCCGGCTGCGGGGCACTGCGGGGACAGCGAGGGCGGCGTGGCCCAGCTCAGGCGCCCGACCCTCCCGCGCCCCTAAGCCCGGTACTCACGTGAGATAACGGCCCAAAGAGTCGGGTAAAGCGTCTTCTCTTTTTCGGCGGAATTTTTAAAGAGGGATGTGGTTACCTTGAGCAGAAATACCCAAGGCGGCCTGGGCCATAGGCTGCGGGGACGACGTGGGGGAAACGCGCGGCACCGACACCAGCTGAGCAGCAGTGGCGGCGGCAGCCGAACTGGAGAAATGGAGCGGCGCGAGAAAAAGAAGAAAGGCGCGAACTGGGTGGGGAGAGGATTCAGCCTCGTCACTCCGCAGAGCAGCAGAGCGAGAAGGATGAGAAGATCAGAGCAGGCGACAAACCAGGGAGAAAAACGGAAACACCGCGGCGAGAGTTGAGCCAGAGAGTGTGGGAAGGCGGTGCCAGAGACGCCAGTATTTATACTCAGGGGGCGGGGGCTGTTGACGTCACAGACGGCCGGTCTGCCGCGCGAGGGGGGGTGGGGCCTGTGCCGCCGGGGAATGTGGGAGGGGCGGAAGAGGAAGGACAGCCTTGCGCACTTAGGGGCCGGAGGGCGGGACCACTGGGCCTTGCAGGTGCTGGCCAGGCGCTCGCTTCCCGCCTCGCGCTGCCCGCCGCTCCCCAGCGGGCTGCTGGGTTCGTAGGCGGGGCAGAGGGCGCGCGGCCGGGCGGATCGCAGAGCGCGCCCTCCCTCGCCATTGCGGCGCCTGCGCTCCACGCTAGCAGCGAACGACCCGCTTTGTGAGCCGCCTAGGCTAGTCCATGCTGACGGCAGCCTTCGGGACCATCCTGGGTCCTCAGCTTAGCGACACCAGTATTTTAGGGGAGGCGGGCGCGCGCCATCACGGGGCTTTCTCCGTGCACTAGTTTATGTAACAACTGTAGACTATGCCTGGGGACTGTATTCCGAGGGAGAGGTTCCCGCCTCTCCACGGGGTGCGGAGCTCCGTTAGGAAAAACGAGTTCCCCGTGGCCAGCAAGAACCAGTCCGGTGTGGTTACTGAGGCTTTGATCATACCAGAATGTTCCTCAGTGTTCGCGTGTTGCACTATGGTGCAGTAGAATTTTTTTAAATGTGACTTTTCTTTGTCTTCATTTTCAAAATGGGTTGATGCAAGTCAGACCCAGCCCAGTTAAAACGGGGCCAGTGTGGCTGAAGTTAACATGACTTTAAAGGCACATCTCTTTAATCCTCTGTATTTCCCTTTTGGAAGTCATTTTTATTTATTTTGTATTCTTTTGTTTCTCCAGAAAAGGTTTCTCTGTGCAGCCCTAGCTGTCCTGGAACTCTATATACCAGGCTAGCCTTGAACTCTCCCTGCCTCTGTCTTCATAGGTGCTGTTAATAAAGGTATGTGCCCCCACACCAGGCTCTTTTTTCTCTATTGTTTAATAAACCTTTATTACTAAAGTAAAATGGCCTATGTAGCCTTTCCCCCCTTCATGTTTAAAATCCTTTTTCTAGGTGGATGTGGTGGTGCATGCCTTTAATCCCTGCACTAGGAAGGCAGAAGCTGGTGGCTCTCTTGAGTTGGAAGTTAGCCTGGTTTCTAGACATCTTGAGCCACACATAGTGAGACTGTGTGGAAAAAGGAGAAAACAAAGGCCATTTTAGCTCTAGCTGTCAGTCCTAGCCTGCTAAATCTTTGCAACTCCAGACTCAGCACTGTGAATGTCAGGCACACAGAGTACTTCTCTGTAGCTGAATCTGACCTCCAAATGGCAAATCTCCTGCCTCAGCTTCAGGGGATTGAGATTACAGTCTTGTATCCTGTTTATGATGCCCCCTCCAAAGTATGATCTTTTAACGTAAGACCCTGAGCCCTCCCCCACTTCACATTCGTTAACTCCATTTTTCTTGCAATCAGTACAGTAACTAATAAATGATCAAGGCCGAGAGGAAGGAATTGCCCTTGGAGGTTCAGTGAGGCCACCATGTTTCAGAAGTAGAGAGTAGTGCAGGTTGGGAGCTCTACGCTCAACTTCTGGTTTGTGTTTTCCCTATTTTTCTTGACATATGTTAGCTTTCTCTTGCCTCCTCCCTCTCCATCCCTGTCTCTCCTCTCCTTTTCTTTTTTTGAGGCAGGAAGTTAATGTTGCCCATGCTGGCCTTGAATTCATGTCAGTCATGTCCTAGAGTGCTGGGATTCGGAGTTATGGTCCACTGTGCTCAGCCTCTAACACTTGGGAAGTTCTGATCCATTCAGACCACGGCACCTTCCCACGTAGGCTCCTGCCAGTGTGAACACACCGTCTGACATTTTGTTTACAGTCTAGCAGGAGAAATGCATTATTTGTAAAATAACCAAATTGTTGGCAGATAAGGTGAATGCTGCAGGAACTAAAGAGGAGGAAGAAATAGCTTTGCCTGAGAAATGTTCCTAGGAAACTGTTCAGAGTGAAGCTAGGGCCTGTGTTCCCTGGAAACAGGATTCTGAGAGCCAGTGTTCCAGCAAAGAAAGCTGATGAGAAAAAGGACAGAAATGGGTGGGTTGAAGAACTGGGAGTGGCTTTTCTGGTTCCACTCTAGAGGCATGGCTGCAAAGGAGAATAAATAAAAAGTTCTATTAGGGAGAGACTGAGAAGGGATTAGAACTTACCCTTCATTCTAAAAACATTTTAAATAGGGACACAGTATTGAATATCATAATCATAATATCATAAACATATGACTAAATACCCATGATATGCTACTATTTTTATTTGATCCGTGGTCTCACTCTGTAGCCCAGACCTCCCAGTCACCCTGACTCTGCCTCCCTATGGCTGGGATTACAGTAGCATACCACTAAACACCAAGAGATGTTTTAAAGGATTATTTAGTGGATGGCAAAGAAGATAGATAGTTTGGCAGAAACAAGCACAATCTTACTAAGAAATTCAGCATGCATATAATATCAGAACTGGGGAGGCAGAGGCAGGAGTCAATTCCAGGTCTAACCAAGTCTACCCAGTAAGAGCCTTACTCACAACAATAGAGATCCTCACTCCTACCCTCCCCCTTTAGAAAAAAAAATCCCAAAACATATGTAATGGTACATGCCTTTAATCCTAGCACTGAGGGGAGAGGGAATACAAAGCAGAAAGATTGCCACACAGTTTAGACCATTTCTAGTTCAGCTTGAATGATAAGAGAACCTCCTTCTTCAAAAGAAACCCCAATTCAGGTGGTCCCCCAGAAATGGCGAGATGTAGAGCTCTTTGGTGTGAGCTTGGAAGCCTTTACTATAGACACGATTGAAATGTTGCACTGTATAAGACATGGAAGCTAAGCAGAGAACTTAGAGAAATGCTAGGGAGCATGGACATGGGCAGAAAATGCCAAGAGGACTGATGATAAGTAGAGAATTAGAAGAGTGTAATATCCTAGCACTTGGAAAGCAGAGGCAGGCAGATTTCTGAGTTCAAGGCCAGCCTGGTCTACAGAGTGAGTTCCAGGACAGCCAGGGCTACACAGAGAAACCCTGTCTTAAAAAACCAAAACCAAACCAAAACAAAACCAAAAAAAAAAAAAGTGTAATATCAGGTCATTTAGGAGTGGGGCGTTTGTTCCAATACAGAATGACTGTCATATCCCTGAAATAGGCTGAAAAATAGCTTCTAGTGTTAGAAATGGGAGGTTGGCAAACTCCAACCTCATGTTTGGTTTTTTTATTAAAGGCATTGGGAAAGACAATCTTGAGAGTTAATCCCTTTAAAGAAAATATTATAAAGGTGGGAATTAAAAAAAACAAAACCCCTGAGTTTTGACAGAAAGAGCATTTGAGAACCAAGTACAGTCATTAGTGGAGAAAGGGTCTGAAAAGTTACTTGAGATTTTTCCATTGCCCAGTTTCAGTGGTGTAGGAGGGCAGGAGGTTGCGGAAGTTCAAGTGAGGAACAGCTTAAGGCCGGAATGTTGACCTCTCTGGGTGGTAAGGTACTGGACTGGAGCCTAATGCAACATTTACAACAGGAAGGATTCAGCAATGTTAATTGAAACTATGTCGCCATGTGTATTCAAATTGAAAGAACAATGTTACTTTTTAATGAGCACAACAGAAACTTGAAAATTGTACAGGGTTGAAATAGACAACATAGTACAGAACTAATGGAATGATGACTATCTAATGAGAACAGCATATTTAATTATGTTTGAGGTTTGGAGTTTGGGTTATTTTGCCAAGTCAGGTTACTCATACACAAATCCACAGGTGGTACCAGTGAAAATATTATTAGAGAGCCCCAAGATTAAAATCATAATTATATTTACACTTAGGTCATTCTGATCCATTGATTCAAACTTACTTGCTTTTGTGCCAAAAGATAGAAAGGATAGAGTAAATTTATAGATAAAGGTAAGTCACTCAAAAATAGGTAAGCCTAAAAATCACTGGTGTCTAATAAAAATCACATGTAGTCAGTCAGTCACATAAGTAAATATGACCAATAATAATTAAGAAAAAAATCTCAGTTAATAAGAACTCTGGTTTGAATGCTTATGTGCTGATATAACAGTATCAGCAGGTAGGGCCTAGTGAGAGGTAATTAGATCCTGTGGGTAGAAGGACTAGCTGGAGGCCATTATGAAGAAGAGTTCCTTCTACAGGAGCAAGTCCAGTTCTCCACTCCCTCCCTCTTGTTCTTGCGACCTCCTTATTCTATTAGGAGATCTCACAGCAAGAATGTCCTTACTAGATCCCAGCCCTCCATCTTGGACCATATGTTATAGCAATATAAAACAGGAGTCTCAGAAGTAAAGGCCAGCTTAGACTATATAGCAAGACCTGCTATATATAGGAGGGGGATAATGCAAAATTTTATTACTAAAGGAGTCTGCTAGATGTGTATTTTAAGTAAAATAGTTACATCTTGAAACATGAGGTCAGTGTGTGCAGCTCAGAGGTAAAGCATTACTTAGCCTGGGCAAGCCCCAGGTTGGATCCTCAGTTCTGCAAAAAAGCCAAGCAAATAAACAAAAAATATCTGATAGTCAGGGATAGTGTTGCATGAGTTGTCTCCCTGCTTGGGAGATAGCAACCAGAGAGCCAGGAGTTAAGAGTCATTCTTAGCTGTAAAGGTCAATCGAGGCCAGTGTGGGCAACCTGAGACTGTGAAATGTAGAGTGTGTGTGTGTGTGTGACAGGTAACATTTAGAACCTACTCCCACAGGTTGTCCTCGTCTAATCTCCGTGTGCACACTTATGTATGTACACGCACACATATATCACAAATAATTAGTAGTTATTTTATAGTAAAAAGTAAAGACTTAAAACAGTTCTTTGCTAAGTATAGAGTTCAGATTATATGCTGTTCCCTCTGAAATGATTATGTGAAGAGTATCCCTTTATTTTATAAATGCAATTCCTTCTCTTGGGTGGGGTTTCACTTTGTTTTTATTAAAGGTTTATTTATTATTATATGTAAATACACTGTAGCTGTCTTCAGACACACCAGAAGAGGGAGTCAGATCTCATTACAGAAGGTTGTGAGCCACCAGATTGCTGGGATTTGAACTCAGGACCTTCGGGAGAACAGTCAGTGTTCTTAACCACTGAGCCTTCTCACCAGTCCCGGGGTTTCACTTTGGATAAGGAATACTTTTGTTATACATTTATACACAATGTAGGACCAGGCCAGTGGAGTTCCATGGCCTTCCAGGCTATCGGTGCCCTGCACTAGTCACCAGCCAGGGCCATGTCTACCTAGAGACGGTGCACGGCAAACCAAGGGGACCAGAGCCCCGGGTCAGCTCCGAGCGTGAGAAGTTCAAAACGTCCTATTTTATTTCAGTAGCTGTGTGTGTCACTGGATGTAGGTCAGCATTTTAACTTTCCTGAGTGACCTGGATGGTTTCCGAGAAGCCACAAGCAACACTCTGACGTCTTCTGTTACTTCAAGAAACAACAGATTACTCACTGTTAATTTAAGAGGACCGATTTAGAAGTCTACGTCAGAGGCCAAAATGATAATCAGTTTTACAAGTTAAATGCAATTTACGTGACCCATGACTCTGATGTTATGTCTCCCTGTGTTCTTTGGAAGTTAGGAAACCCTTGGAAAATTAATTTCATTTGCACTCTGCTGCCATGCATTGTCTTTGTGGCAGTATATTGTTTGCTGGGTAGGACAATGCATAGTCAGAAAGGTTTATAGCTCTTATCTCAAAACAGTAGCCTGGGCTAGCCTAACATGGGTGGCGGTGGCTTAGAAAATAAGAGCTCTGAAACCGACTTCTCTGCTTGAATTGTGGTTTGCTCTGTGTGCTTTAATAAGCAGTCCAGCCTCATGAACTAATTCTGCTGCCGGAAATGATTTTTAATAATGGCATCAAGGCCAGTGGCTGTGCTGGTAAAGGCATCTGCTCCCACAGCTGTGAGAAGCTGTGTTCAGTCTCAGGGGCTCACATGGTAAGAGCGGAACAACTCCCCCCAGTCATCCTCTGATAGTCACACAAACAAAACAAACAGCACCCCCAAAACCCTCAGGGGCTGAAGGTGTACCTCAGCTGGTAAAATGTTTACCTTGGATACAGGCGGCCCTGGATTTGTTCACAACAACAAAAGAAGAAAATGGGGAGGAAGAGAGAAGGGAATGGAAGAGGCTGAAGTGATTTTCAGCCTTTTGGTTAAGATCAAGTATAGAAGAAAGAGGGCCGGAGAGACGGCGTGGAGGTTAAAAGCACTTGCTGGTCTTCCAGAGGACCTGGGTTTGATTTTTCAACACCGATACAGCATCCCATAATGTGTAATTGCAGTTTCAAGAAATCCAATTCCTCCTCCTGGCCTCCACGGACACCCGACACGTACAGTATGCACGTACACACATGCAAGCAGAACACTTAGACACTTAAGATATTTGTTTTAGAGAAAGAAAGAAAGAAACTACTACTAGGAATAATAATAGCCAAGTATGGGGACACGGGGACATAGACCTTTAATCCCAGCACTTTGGAGGCAATGGTAGATAAATCTTTTCATTTGAGCCTGTTGTACAGAACAAGTTCCAAGACAGCCGGGGCTATACAGAGAAACCTTGTCTCAACAACAGCAGCAACAATGGCAATGGAAAAAGGAAATGGAAAATGTAATTACACTGTCACAGCCTTACTCTGTTACTGGAGACTGAGTAGAAGATTGGGAGTTAGAGGCTAGTCTAGGCAGAGACATAAGCGATCCACAGCTGAAGTGCGTGTGTGTGTGTGTGTGTGTGTGTGTGTGTGTGTGTGTGTGTGTGTGTGTATGCGAGTGTCTTATGGTTCTCTAGAGTCACAGAACTTACAGAATGTCCCTATAGTTTAAGGGAATTTATTGTGATGACTTACAGTCTACAGTCCAACTAACCCAACAATGGGCAGCTGTGAATGGGAAGTCCAAGAATCTTGTAGTTGCTCAGTCCCACCAGGCTAGTTTCAGCTGGCTTTCTGTAGAAGTAGGTTCCAGCAGATGTGCTGGCAAGTAACTGCACGTAGTCAAAGGAGAAAATCTTCCTTCTTCCAAAGTCTTTATGTAGGCCTCCAGCAGAGGTTGTAGCTCAGATTAAAGGTGTGTAGTGCCACACGTGGATCTAAAACTTGTTTTGTCCCAGGCTGACCTTGAACTCAGAGATCTGATTGCCTTAGTACTCATGTACTACCTTGCCTGGACCTAAGCTTTTTCTTGGCCACTGTGCCTCAAGATCTCCATGTCAAGATCCAGGTCAGAAACCTGTCTTCCAGCCTCAAGATTTGGATTATAGGTATGCCCTCCATTTCTGGTTCATTCCAAATATAATCAAGTTGACAACCAGGAATAGCCATCTCTCTCTCTCTCTCTCTCTCTCTCTCTCTCTGTCTGTCTGTCTGTGTGTGTGTGTGTGTCTAAGACACTATCTGAGGTTGTGGTGGTTTGAATAGGAATGGCCCCCATAGACTCCTGTGCTGAAATGGTTGACCATAGGGAGTAATACTATTAGGAGATAATGGCCTTGTTGAAGTAGATGTAGCCTTGTTGAAAGTGTGTCACTATAGAGGCTGGCTTTGAGCTATGCCCAGCATGTGACATAGTCGTCTTCTGCTGCCTGTGTATCAAGATGTAGAACCCTGAGCTCCCCCAGCACCATGTCTGCCTGCATGCCGCCATGCTTCCTGCCATGCATAATGGACTGAACCTCTCAAACTGTAGGCCAGCCCCAGTTACATGTTTTCCTTTATAAAAGTCTCTGTTGTCTTGGTGTCTTCACAGCAATGAAACCCCTAACTAAAACAGAGGTGTTATACACATGTTAAAGTATCTTGTTATTAATTTTTCAGTAAGCTTGTTGCATAGCTCATCAAAATTAGAAACTCACTTCACATAAGAGAAAACAGTAGTATAAGGTTGTACCACTTGCCTTGCCTACTCAAGACCACCTGGTTGAACAGAGAGGATCAGACTCATGTTCTGAAAAGTCTGATGTGGCCTATGAGCCCAGCAATTGGGGACTGGGGGTGCTGAGAATGGAGGCTCCTGAGTTGGAGGCCAACCTGGACTACATAGTAAACTTCAGGCTGGGCTGAGCTACAGATTGAAACACTGTCCCCGACAACCACCACACCATACCCACCCACCCCCAGCTAAAATAAGGCATATGACATAGAGAGCCAAGGTGAAAACATGAGGCATTACAGTGGGGACAGAGATAAAGTCGGTGAGCTCTCAGCCAGACAGAGTCAGTACCTCCTTAGTTTCCATTAGGTGTGGTTTGTGTCTTCCTGTAGGACTTTGAATGTCTTGTCTGATGTAACAATTATTGTCTGAACTTTGTGAACAAGGTATTTTCTTTAGGACAAGAACTTTGTTTTCTGTTTGTATAATATTGTAATTTTGAGGATCTAATCCATGTATACAATGAAATACGATGGTACCAAACTCCATTTCTTCCCTCCAGTCCACCCTATATTTGATTTTCTTTTTCAGTTGTACAGAACGCTCAGGGCAGTCATCTGCATGATCTCTAATGACTTGCTAACAGACACAGAATGTCTCATACAGCAGATGGCTGTTTTGTCGCTGGACTTTACCAAGAGGGAATGTTTGCATTGAGAGCATGTGGGACCAGGAGTGTTTCTTGGATATTGCCCTTAATCATGGTGTATTTATTTCATATTTCAAAAAAGAATTTGGCAACATTTTAAATGCACAGTTTGATAAAGTTTTGTTTTTGTTTTTTCAAGACAGGATTTCTCACCGGGCGGTGGTGGTACACGCCTGTAATCCCAGCACTTGGGAGGCAGAGGCAGGTGGATTTCTGAGTTGGAGGCCAGCCTGGTCTACAGAGTGAGTTCCAGGATAGCCAGAGCTACACAGAGAAACCCTGACTCGAAAAACCAAAAAAAAAAAAAAAAAAAAAAAAAAAAAACCAAAACCAAAACCAAAAAAAACAAAACAAACAAACAAAAAAAAAGACAGGATTTCTCTGTGTAGCCCTGGTTGTCCTGAAATCACTCTGTCATTCTGTAGGCCAGGCTGGCCTCAAACTCAGAAATCTGCCTATCTCTGCCTCCCAAGTGCTGGGATTAAAGGTGTGCGCCACTACTGCCCAATGATAAAAAGATCTTGTATTTCTTTGTCTATCCATATTAAAATTAGGATGCTTTTAACCAGTGATTGACCATTTGATTGACTCCTCCTCTCTAGGAAAATTATTACTTACTTTGGGGAGGAGGAGGCTTCCCTGCATTTATAGTTAACATATATTCCCAGCACTTAGGATACCAAGGCAGGATTGCTGTGCATTTAGGGACAGCTAGGGCTGTAGAGTGAGTCCCAGGGAAGCCAGGGCTACAGTATGGGACCATATCTCAGACTACAAAACAAGGTGCTGGTGAGATGGCTCAGCAGGGGAAGGTGCTCACAGGACAGCCCTGTGTCCTGATGCCTGGAACCCATGTAAAAAGCCAGATGTGCAAGTACACATATGTAATCCCTGCACAGAGATGGGAGGTAATGACAGGAGAATGGCTGGGGCGCTCCCACGTTCCCAAGCCGACAAGCATCAAGTACCTGTCCAGTGGCCCAGAGGCAGCAAGAGTGGCATCAGGAGCTACTAAGAGCGCCCACCTCCAGCAGCAAGCACAAAACAGAAAACAAACGAAATAATGCTGCTAAATTTTCAAAACCCACATGCTTCCTTAAGGAAGCCATCTCCTAAGCCACCACTGAGAACTAAGTATTCAAGTGACTATGGGGCATTTATCATTCAAACCACCCACATTTCACTCCTGCCCCCATGTATTTAGTCCAACTTCAAAAGTCCACATGGTTTTGTTAATTTCAGTACAGTTTAAAAGTCCAAAGTCCTCTGGGCAGTGGTGGCACACTCCTTAAATCCTTTAATTCCAGCACTTGGGAGGCAGAGGCAGGCAGATTTCTGAGTTCAAGGCCAGCCTTGTCTACAGAGTGAGTTCCAGGCTTACACAGAGAAACCCTGTCTCTAAAAACAAACAAACAAACAAACAACAACAACAACAACAACAACAAAAAGCCCGGTGGTGGTGGCGCACGCCTGTAATACCAGGGGGGCAGAGGCAGGCGGATTTCTGAGTTCGAGGCCAACCTGGTCTACAGAGTGAGTTCCAGGACAGCCAGAACTATACAGAGAAACTCTGTCTTGAAAAAACCAAATCCAAAAAAACAAAAAACAAACAAAAAAAGTCCAAAGTCTTGTCAGAGACTCAATCAAGACAATAATTGTAGCCCCCGAAAAATAAAAAAGCAAATTATATATTTCTAACATCTATTGGAGAAGAGTAGACTTAGAATTCCAAAAGGAAAGAATAAAGGCATAGTCAGGAAATACTGGACCAAAGCAAGACCAACCCTCCCTGCAGTATAAGGTTCACTTCGCACGTCCAGCTTCGCACGCAGTCTGTAACATACTTTCAAAATGAGAATGGCTCCTATAGGCTCATATGTTAGAGTGTTTGGTCTCCAGTTAGTGGAGTAGTTTTGCAAGAATTAAAGATGTGGCCTTGTGCCACTGTGGCCTTGTTAGAGGTATGTCACTCAAGGATAGGCCTTGAGGTTTCAGAAGCCCAAGCCAGTCTCTGTGTCTGTTTCTCTCTCTCTCCCTTCTCTCTCCTCCCCTCCCCTCCTTCTCTCCTTGTAACTTGCATGTGAGATGTTAGTTCTCAGTCTCTTCTCCAGCACCATGACTGCTAGCTTGGCCCCCCTCACACACACACCCATGGCGATCATGGATTCATCCTCTCAAACTATAAACAAGCCCCCGGTGAAATGTTTGCTCGTATAAGTTGCCCAGGTCATGGTGCCTCCTCACTTTGATAGAACACTGACTGAGACAGGGTGTTTCCCCTCCCTATGGGCAGCTCTTCTTGGAAGACATCTGTCAGCTATGGCAACTCTGACATCTTGAGGTCCCACTGGAGAATGCAAACCAGGCTTCCCTTCCAAAGCTTCATATGATGAGTTCTCAGGGAGCTCCATGCAGGGACTCACTTGCCACACACTGGCCTCAGTGATTCTCTGAGACCATGAAGATCCTGCAACCCTTTGACTTGTGTATCCTTCATGACACATGGACAACATTTCCAGTTTCAGCTGCCAGCTTGGGCTAAATACATAGCCCTTATAAAATGGCATTGTAAGCTGGGCAGGGTGGTGCACGCCTGTAATCCCAGCACTTGGGAGGCAGAGGCAGGCAGATTTCTGAGTTCAAGGCCAGCCTGGTCTACAGAGTGAGTGCCAGGACAGCCAGAACTACACAGAGATACCCTGTCTCAAAAAAAAAAAAACCTAAACAAAGAAACAAACAAACAAACAAATAAATAAATAAAATGGCATTGTGGAAGTTTGGTGTTCATTTGTAGGGACAGACAGTTGCTTAGGTCTTTTCACCTAGCTAGGTGCAGTCTTGCCTTGAATACAACCTTCCCCTCACTCCAGTGGTGCTCAACCTATGGGTCAGGGCCCCTTTGGCACACCTGTTTTCAGAAATACATTGTGATTTATAACAGTAGCAAAACTACAGTAATGAAGTAGCAACAAAATGATTTTATGGTTGAGGGTCACTACAAGATGAACTGTATTAGAAGGTCCAGGAAGGTGGAGAATCACTGCTTTATTCTGCTACAGAATGGTTTATCTCTTTCAGCACAAGCCTTAACTGCAACACTAAATTTCCTGGTGCTATTTTTTTTCCTCTTCAACCTATACAGTTTGTATTTCTTTCTGGCCCCCTTCTCTTTTCTGTTGTAGACCTGCATAAGAGTGATTACTAATAACAGCACAGCAGAGTCAATATTAGGCTGTCTTGAAATGTCTTGTGCCAAAGAAATGAATCCATTACTTTTTAACCTAGCCTCAGGCAAGTCCTCAGGACACAGGCAGAAAGCAGCCGCTTGTGCCAAGATGGCACAAGACATCTCTCTGGGTTTCCTAGCTGCTGACAGATATTCTTTCCCGTTGAAACCTCTTGAAAGGTTTCCCTTTGAAAACAGTTTGCATTGCTCCAAGCTCTGCTGTCCCTACCAGGAGGAAGCATTACGTTCTTCTTACAATGTCCAACCACTTTTCCAGTCCAAAGTTCCAAAGCCTTCCGCATGCCAAACAAAACAAAACAAAAAAGGAAAAAAGAAAACAGAAAGAAAGAAAAGAAAAGAAAAGAAAGAAAGAAAGAAAGAAAGGAAGGAAGAAAGAAAGAAAGACAAGGAGGGAGGGAAAGAAGGAAGAACCATGGCCAGGTTCTTTACAGCAGCAGTAACCCATCCCTGCTCCTTTTCTTTCTTTTTTTTTTTAAAGATTTATTTATTATTATATGTAAGTACATTGTAGCTGTCTTTAGACGCACCAGAAGAGGGCCTCGCACCAGAAGAGGGCGTCAGATCTCATTACAGATGGTTGTGAGTCACCATGTGGTTGCTGGGATTTGAACTCAGGACCTTTGGGAGAGCAGTCAATGTTCTTAACCGATGAGCCATCTCACCAGCCCCCCTGCTCCTTTTCTATTGCTGCGATAAACACCATGACAAGGCAATGCATAGAAAGAGGGTTTTATTTAGGGCTTATTGTTTCAGAGAGCTGTTTGTTTCCATCACATCACATCACATCACATCACATCACATCACATCACAGGGAACTGTGGCAGCAAGCTCCAGGCATGGCAGCAGGACCATCTGGGGGCCCACATCTCCTACTACAAATGGGAAGCAGAGAGAACGAACTGGAAACAACCAGGCTTTAAGCTCTCACAGCCTGCCCCTAGTGGCATTTCTTCTAGCAAGGCCATACCTCCTAGACCTCCCCCAAACAGCCAGTAACTGGGGACCGAGTCTACAAATGTCTAGAATGTGGGGGACAGCCTAGTTAAACCACCACAGAGAGACCTTGCTTCAAAAACAAGGTATAGAGAACCCACTCCCAAAAGTTGTCCTCCCGCTTTCAGATATAAGCTGTGGCACAAGTGTACCCACACGTACACACACTATTGCTGCTGCTACCAATAATAATAATAAAAGAAGAAAAACATTTGGTATAAGTTGAGAAGAATGAATAGGTTTTTTTTTTTTTAAAAAAAAAAAAGGCTGGAGAGACGGCTCAGCACCTAAAAGCACTGGTTGCTCCTCGAGAGGTCCTGAGTTCAAGTCCTAGCAACCACATGGAGGCTCACAACCATCTGTAATGGGATCTGACGCCCTCTTCTGGTGTGTCTGAAGACAGAGACAGTGTACTAACATAAAATAAATCCTTAAAAGTAATAATAAATTACCAAAAAGAAAAAAGGGGGGGGGGGTGGCTGGAGAGATGGCTCAGGAGTTAAGAGCACTGACTGCTCTTCCAAAGGTCCTGAATTCAAATCCCAGCAACCACATGGTGGTTCACAGCCATCCGTAATGAGATCTGACACCCTCTTCTGGAGTGCCTGAAGACAGCTACAGTGTACTTACATATAATAAATAAATCTTTTTTAAAAAATTTAAATTTTAGTCATACAGTGGGAAGAAATTCCTCAAAGTTAAGGAGTCGCACGGCTGGGACTGTGGCTTGGAAGTCGAGGTTCATGCTTTACACCAGCAGGGCTTGAATTCACTCTCCAGCAGCTCCACCGCCCCCCCCCCCCCAACCAGAAAAAACAAACAAAAAACCAACAAAACCGCCCAAAATAGTGGGGTTTTATTTTTGTCCCTAATTACTAAGTGTGTTTGCTATATCAAAGAAAGTAAATGAAAACGAGGGACATTCTAATAGTATGAAATCTAGAGTGCTTAAGAAGAAGAAAAAGGAGCCTGGGTCATTGTTCTTTGTACACAAGAACAATGGGCCTTAACAGTAAACTGGGTCCTAAATCAAATTTCCAGCTGCCAGCGGCCACCCAGCGTGGGAGCTGATTTAATGCAGGAGGAGGGGGGTCTGGGTTGTGGTGTATCTCCACTTCCCAAGCGCTGTAAACCCCTGATAGAAAGGTTATTGGTAGGAGGGTCACAGGACCACTGAACACTGGCATCCAAAACGTGGTTCGTAGAAGCACTGTAAAATAATGAGCTAAATTGTTAAATCACCATGGTCAAAAGTCAAATTCAATATTCTTCCAAATACGAGGGGCTGGCATGCTCAGGGCCGCCTCCTGGCCGCGTGGCCCTGCCCTCTGGTTGCTCAGACCTCAGGCAGCCTGGTTACACAGGGCAAGGTGATCTGACAGCTGCAGACAGTAAACTCCGTGGCAGGGCAGACTGCGGGACATGGTCTTCACTGATGGCTTTCTCACAGGCAGAGAAGCCATTGTTGTAAACAAACCCCGGGTGGTGACAGTACATCACTCTACCAGCTCTCAGCAGGCAGATCTCTGTGAGTTCAAGGCTAGCCTGGGCTAAGTTTCAAGACAGCAAGGCTACACAGAGACACTATGACTTAAAAAACAAAAAGAAAAAAGAAAGCCTACAACCTGTTCTGACACAGTTGACCCTTAGGCAATCTACAAAGCTTGCCTGATTGGAAATTCTTCCATCCTGTTTATGCTAAGCATGCAGAATGCAGGGGGGAAAAACAACAAAAACCAAAAATAAACCCCCCAAAACTGGAATTCGGGTGAAACCCACAAAATTAGTAAAATCAACAGTTAAAATGCAAATATGGTGGGTGAGGGAACCAGAGAAATAGCTTAGAGGATCTAAGTTCAGCTCCTATGACCAGTGGCTCTCAGTGCCCAAGTCCAGCTCCTGGAGTACCTGATACCTCTGGTCTCGGTAGCTCTGTGGGTACCTGCTCTCATATGCATACCTATATAGACAGGCACAAATATGCAATTAAAAATAAATCCTCAAAACAATACGCTCTGGGCTGGAGAGATGGCTCAGTGGGTAACAGGACTTGCATGAGTATGAGGAACTACGTCTGAATCTTCACCATCTGCTTAAAATAGCCAGAGAAGCTGGGAATGATGGCATACACCTTAATCTTAGCAGCTGAGGAGCAGAGGCAGAAATCTACAAAGCAAGTTGCAGGTTGGTCAGAGCTACATAACCAGACCTAGTATTGGAAAAACAACAGAGGAAGAAAAAGGAGAAGCAGCAGCAGCTAGGCAGTATTGTGTAGGTGTCTGTACTTCAGGTGCTTCTGCTGAGTGCGACAGAGACAGGAGGGAGGGTCTCCTGGACCACGGGGGTGGCTTTGTCCGGTTTCAGCAGGGACAGAGGTTAAGCCAACTGCCAGCCTGCTCAGCTTTCCACCCCAATCTATCCATGCCTGTATCAGCTGGCATCTTACTATTTACTATTAAGAGTATGAGAGAGAGGGCAGGGCACCTGGTTAATATTAAATCTCTTCTTCAGAAGTAGTCTCTGAATTACAGCTAAAAACAAGCAATCTTTTGTATCTGTTATCCTTAAAAGGCATGTCGCTAAAGTCCTCAGTGATTCTAACTGTCCCTACCCCATTCCAGGAATGACCAGGTGCAGGTCAATGTGTGTTCTTCCTCTTGGACTTTGTTTGGTTTTGGTTTGAGACAGGGTTTCTCTGTGTATCCTTGGCTGTCCTGGAACTCACTCTGTAGACCAGACTAGCCTTGAACTCAGAGATCCTCCTGCCTCTGCATCCTGAGTGCTGGGATTAAAGTCATGTGCCACCACTTCCTGGATGTGAGTTCTTCCTAACAGTGTTTTCGTCTCCCTTAAATCAGGCATTTTGTGGGTTCCTTTGGGGCACTTCACCATCTTCACATTTTTTATTGGCTCGACTCCAGGGACTCCAGCTACCCTAAGCTATTCTGTACTGAGTAAGGTTTAGAACTCAATGCGGTTTCCTCTACCTGCAGCCTCCCTTAAGCAAGTACTATCAAAATCATGGTTGCTCTTTTTGTTTTGCAGACTGCACTAAAATTCATACAAAATCTCAAGAGATTACCTTAAATAAGAACAAAAATGGAAGAGGCTGGGCAGTGGTGGCGCACGCCTGTAATCCTAGCACTTGGGAGGCAGAGGCAGGCAGATTTCTGAGTTCAAGGCCAACCTGGTCTACAGAGTGAGTTCCAGGAAAGCCAGGGCTACACAGAGAAACCCTGTCTCAAACAAAACAAAACAAAACAAAACAAAACAAAACAAAACAAAACAAAACAAAAAAACCAAAAATCAAAAAAAGAACCAAAACGGAAGTTGTTGTATGGTGGTGCATGCCTATAATCCTCCGTGAGGTAGAAGCAGGAATATCAAAAATGTATATATACACTCTTGAGAGTGTAACTGTCTTAAGAGCAAAACTTCAGGGGCTGGAGAGATGGTTCAGTGGTTAAATGTAGAGGAATTCTTTTGTGCAAGGTGTGGAAGCTTTGCCTGTCAATAAAAGGCTGTTGGCCTATGAGTTTAGGCAGGAAATAAGGAGGTAGAAGTTCTGGTATAAAGGATCTCTGGGATAGAATCTTCTGGATTCTACAGTTAAGAACAGTTGAGCACACTGGCTGATCTTCCAGACAATCCAGGCTCGTTTCTCAGCACCCACATGGTAGCTCATACCTGTCTGTAACTCCAATTTCAGGCCTTCTGACACTTTCACACAGACATACATTCAGGCAAAACACCAATGAATATAAAATAAAAACAATAAATCCTGAAAAGAGACAGGCGTGGCCTACAAACAACAATAACAGCAACACAACAAGACAAAATATCGAAGCCCGGAGAGCTTGTGCGTGATTTTGTAGCTTGTACTGGCCTCAAACTTGATTTTCTTAAATCCACGCTTATTTGCCAAGTGTTCTGTCACGGAGCTGTATGCCCAACGCTCGCCTCAAGTCTTCAGTCTCCTGGCATCAGCCTCCCCAATGCCGGAATTGAGATCACGTACACTATGCCCAATTTTTACTTCCTAATTTGAAATTTTTCTGTAAGGCAGACACATAAATCAGTGGAATAGGATGGCAGGCCCAGACATAAATCTTCATAAATATTATGTGCTTTTTAGAAGGGATGTTAAAACCATCCACTGGGCAGGAGAACAGTCCTCAACACAAGACACCAGGGAACACTGGATATCCATACACGCAGAATAGAAGTCGGGCGTGGGGATGAGCACTGCTGGGGGAGGGTTTCCTAACACACGAAGCCCCAGCACTTCATAAACTGAGCATGGTCGAACATGCCAGAGACCTTAGGACCTGGGAGGTGAGTCGAGGCTAAGAAGTTTTAGGTCATCCTTGGCTACTTACTGAGTTCAAGTCTACCCTGAGCCTTTATCTCAAACAAACAAACAAAAAAACCCTATCAGGCTGGGGCATACTTCTATCAGTGGAAAAGCACTTTCCTTACATGAGTAAGACATTTACTTCAGTCAAAACAAAATGAAGAGGAAAAAAATCCACTATGAACAGTGTAATAGGGCAATCATAGAATGAGAGAAAATAACTGCAAATCACACATCTTACAAGGAATCAATTCTAGAAAATAATACATATATAATTATCAATTCATTTTTATATTGCATTATGTAACTTTAACAGGTGAATAAATGTTTATGGTGCTGGAATTGAATCCAGAGCCTGTAAACACTAGGCAAGGATTCTCCTACTGAGCCATACCACCCCAGCACCACAAATAGCTGGTTTTTCACTTTTAAATGTAAAGTTGGAATTTATTTGGTTCTGCTTGTGTTTTTATTGGCCTGGAATTCAGTGTTAGGTTAAAGCTGGCTGCAAATCTATCTAGGCCCAGATACCAGCCCATGCTACCTCCCTTACACTGGGATTCTATGTGTGGATCGCCATGCCTGGATTTTTAAAAAATTCATTTTAATTATGTATATGTGTATGTGAGTACAGATATCCGGGGAA
The DNA here is from genome assembly GCF_947179515.1 of Apodemus sylvaticus. NCBI lineage: Eukaryota > Metazoa > Chordata > Mammalia > Rodentia > Muridae > Apodemus > Apodemus sylvaticus. Next base: position 6,429,240 of record NC_067488.1, read on the forward strand.
GCCAGCACAGGGTGATCCTAGAGCTGTAATTACAGCCGCCATGAGCTGCCCGCCATGGGTCCTGGACCAGAACCACGGAGCCACCTCTCTTGTCCACACCCTGATTGATTATTTATTTATTTATTTATTTATTTAACATGGGTTCAGGGATAGAATTCAGCCTTTCATGTTTGCAGGGCAACTACTGAATTATCTCCCCAGCCCCAAATTGGAGTTTAGCAATACAAGGGTACTCCCTCCAGTTCCAGTTACCAGAGCGCAGTGCAACTAGTGGGGTGAGATGGGGTCTTTACTGCCCCCCAGGGCTACCCTGTTCCATCTCTTCCGAGCCCTGCTGAGTCATGGCTCCTCCCATCCGCTGCTGCTGCTGCCACCAGACCACATGCTTCTTTCTCAACTCTGACAGAGATGAGAATATTATGCAAACTAAGAGCTGGAGACCGCCACCCCCTCCTTCCCACCAAGAAGCAAGAAGCACGGTGGGGGCTCTTTACGTAACCCGGAGAGTACCTGTGGCAAAGAGCCCCGGGGGAGCGGGGTGGGGGTGGGGCTGGTCTGTGCTGAGGGGCTTCCTCCGGTTTGTACAGTCGGTAAGGAGAAGTACTGAGGCAGGGTCTGTGGCTTGGGGTCTGTGGCTTGGAAGAGAGGTCCTTAGTTTCAGCATTGCTGTAGCCGTCATAGCTAGCATCCACTGATCCATAGATAATGCTAATATAACACGGGGCCTGTGTGTTGCCATGCGTGGTGTCAAATCCTTTCTGTGCACCGTATGTAAAGCCATTACCAGCTTACCCTGCACAACTCAAAGGCTCAGCAAACATCAGCGGAGTGGTGCGCCACACACTGCTCACCACTTCATCGTGGTGTTAGCTTATGTTTCTTTCTTTTAGCTGTTTCTTCGTTCGTTCGTTCATTTGTTCGTTCGTTCGTTCATCCTTTCATTCAGTTTTAACACAGAGTCTCATCATTTAGATTAGGTTGGTCTTGAGCTCCTGTCCTTTTGCCTGGGCCTTCCTAAGTGATGGTGTTACAGCAAAGTGACAACTTTGGTTATGTTTACTTACCCTTAGGTCCCCTAACCTCTGCTCCTCCCTTACCTTCGCCTCCACTTCCTGCCCCTGGCCTGCCCCTCCCTTTCCCTCGCTTCCTCCTTCCTTTCTACTCTTTCTCCCTCCTCTTCTTCCTCTCCCCTCCCCATTTCTCTCCTTCTCCTTCCCCTCTCTTCATTTATTTACTTTTCTTCCTGACAGGGTCTCATGTAGTCCAGGCTGCCCTAAAACTCGCTATGTAGCCAAGGCTGGTCTTGAACTCTTTTTTTTGGGGGGGGGGGGTTTGGATTTGGTTTTTTTGAGACAGGGTTTCTCTGTGTAGCCCTGGCTGTCCTGGAGCTCACCCTGTAGACCAGGCTGGCCTCCCAGAGTGCTGGGATTACAGGCCTGTGCCACCACTGCCCGGCCACTTTTTTTTAAAACTTTTTTTTTTTAAAGATTTGTTTATTATATGTAAGTACCCGGTAGCTGTCTTCAGACACTCCTCAGATCTCATTACAGATGGTTAAGAGCCACCATCTAGTTGCTGGGATTTGAACTCAGGACCTTTGGAAGAGCAGTCAATGCTCCTAACCACTAAGCCATCTCTCCAGCCCTGGTCTTGAGCTCTTGATTCTTCTGCCTCAATCTCTCAAGTGCCAGGATTACAGGTGTGTGTCTCCACACCAAGTATAAACCTTTGCCTGTAGTATTTCATTAAAAAACAAAACAAAACACCTATGGAGGGACTGGAGAATGCTTCAACTGAGGAGAGCACTGGCTGCTCTTTAGGGGTCCTGGATTCAGGTCCCGACACCCACACATTGCCTCATAACTGCCTGTAACACCAGTTCCAGGAATCCAACACCCCCCCACCCCAAAGCACCAGACATGCATGTGAAATACTTATATACACACAAGTAAAACATTCATGTTCATAAAATTAAAATGTTTTTAAGAGAAAGCACAAATTGTATTATTGGCACACCTAGGCCTCTGGGACACATAGAAGCATGTTTTTTTTTTTTTTTTTTACATATATGTATTCTAATCTAGTTTAACTAACGTCTTGCTAAATGATGGCCTGCTTATGTTTTCTGAGCCTAATTATTTAACTACTCAGTGAGAACAGCAATGGGTATAATATAGAATTGCCAGCAGGACTAGAAATACTTGTAATGGGTCCAGCACATGGTTCACACTGAACACCCAAGTCTGGTCTCTCTTCAAAGGGACTTTGTACATCTAACTGTGGAAAAGAGTTCGATACCGAGGAAGAGCCTCTTTCCAAGCTCACGAAGAGATCGGCACAACTTGGAGTTCAGGCCTGGCTTACCAGCAGGGATTAGCGAACCAGATTGGTACACTGGCCAACGTGATTGAACTTTTGAAGCCAGGTCTGCTCTAAAAACTCAAGTGTCGACGCTCCTTATCCTGGACAGACGAGGGACTTCTCTGCCAAGAAAGATTTTAAAACCTTGAGGATTCAAACTCAAGGATAAACTCAAACCTCTTCGATACTCGTCACAACAGGACAAAAAGCACAGTGTCTCCTTCCTTAGTTCCGTGGTGCCCCAAATGAAAGAGGAAGAAACATGAGGTCCCGGAAGCATGTATTTCTCTGTGATTACCATCTGGAGGTAACCTGTTCTGGAATAAACCTTTATTCTTCCTCCCTGCCTCAACTCTTTGTATCTTGTACAGAGAACGTTAAAGTTTGTGCATAATTTGATTTTGGGTCTCAGTGAAGAAACTAAAATGACAGCAGACTAGAGGGGAAACGGTTAACTTTCTGACTCCTGTGCTCACTCGAAGGATTGTGTGTGCGCCTATTTATTTTCTTAGTGTCTCTTGGTTATATTTCTCATTGTGATTTCATAAGTAAAATGTTCCATCTGTGTATTTATTTTCCAGACCTAGTCCCTAGAATTTTAAGTAAAAGTCTTTCCCAAATTTTGTTTTACTTTAACATATATATATATATATATATATATATGTATATATATGTATATATTTCTAGATATATATTCTCTAGACTCAATAGTAAAAGGAGAGCAGCTACTCCCAAAAGTTGTCCTCTGATCTAGAGCACAGGTACATACATGTGCATACATGCACAGACATGTATACACATAGTAGTAATAATGAATAATAAATAAAAATTTTAAAGCAGTATCTTTTGCAGGGCATAATAGCATATGCTTTTAATTCCAGCACTCTTGTGGCTGAAAAGAAGGCAGATTGCCCCAAGTTCAAGGCCTGCCTGGGCTACATGTGAATTTTAGGCCAGCTAGGGTTACATAGCAAGACCCTGTCTCAAAACAAAACAAAACAAAACTTTTTTTTTTTTTTTTGGCTGTACATAGGAGCTGTGGATCTTTGTGTTTCTTGACTAAGCAGTCATGTGACTTTACATTCTGAGCCTACTTTCCTATGCTTGAGGTGGGGGTATGTAGTACTGCTTAATTTGGAGTGTGGACCTTGGCGTTTGTGGCTTTATCATCAATCTGGGAAATCTCTTTGCAAACCAGGATGAATGCACCTGACGGGGCAGGGCCAGCCTCGCTGGTGACTGCAATCCAGAAATCTCACTGGGTGGAGATGGTGGGCCAGCCCATGTCATGCCTTGCTGATGCATGGCTGGGCTGAAGAAAGAGCTCATTGACTTGTTTAAGGGAAAGAGTGCCCAAAAGGCCAGGCTGGAGAAAGAGACTGCCTCCGGCCGGCCCAGTGCCTGGCAGGACACCAGGTCCGAGAACTCCATCAAAGCCTCTCAGAACTGCCTCTCTGAGCAGTGCTTTGTGTTACAAAACCTGGAAATCACAGAGCTATGACAGATGGGGACCTACAGTTTGTATCTGTTCATTTGTTCTTCCTGACCCATAGATGTGTCGGAGGGTGTGAGCTACAGCCCACTCTGCATGTGAGAGAAACCCCAGATCGGTGTGAGCAAGGAAACAGATACACCACCCTGGGCTTCCTAGAATCTTACTTCCTACCACTCAGGGGAGAGCCAGAGATGTTAGTGGCTAGGACCATAGTCTAACCCTGGATCAGATGCTCGAATGGGATCATAAAATAAAATTGCTGACATACCTGGAATTGTCCTCAGCACTTTGTGTCTCATCTCAGTTGTCACATAAACTCAAGGTACCAGTATCATCTCTAATGTGTAAAGAAGGACACCGAGACACTGGATCTCTAGGTAGCTTGCTCAGTGTCATTGGTAGGATTAGCATTTGGTCAACTCTAGAATGTCAGTATTGGGGCTGGGGAGGTAGATGCAGGAGAATCAAAAGTTAAGGACCATCAGTGGCTACATATTGAGTTCTAGGCCAGCCTAGATTACCTAAGACCTTATTTGAAAAAAAAAAAAGGCAAAGAAAATGTCAGCACTGGACAGCTGACTCACGGGACGGCCCTTCTTGCACTGACATCTGTGCCATGGCTTATAAAGTGGGGCTGTGTGCAGCACTTCCTCCCTGGGGTGCTGTGATACTCCAGTGGATAATCTGTTTATAGTGAGGGCAGGCCGCCTGCATACTGAGCATTGTTAGCAGTTAGTGCATTAGAGCAATTAGTCAAGGCTCCTCCGCAGCCTGGATGCTCTCTCTTCTGACTGAACTCCGAAAGGCATATTGTCTTTTTGGTGTGTGTGTAGGAGGCAGAAATAGAAGACAGGAATCTCTCGGGTGCAGAGGGCAAGCTGGATGTTAAGTGGGAATTTTCTCCTCCCCAAACCAGCAGTGCAGGGATCTTTCAAGGACTGACATTTTAAGACTCTTGAAAGGAGTTTATTGAGAGAAGTCTCTCCATGCAGTCTCAGCCAAGGGAACTCTCCTTGCTCTTGTGTCTGGTATTCGCAGTCAGGAAAACAACAAACACACAAACAAAGATGAAGTCAAACCATATCAGGGCCAGAAGAAAAAAAAAAACATCTGGAAGGAAAGGAAAGGTTTTCCTTTGTTTGTTTGTTTGTTTTCAGGACAGGGTCTGTGTAGTCCTGACTATCCTGGAACTCACTATGTAGACCAGGCTAGCCTCAAAATCACTGAGATTCTCCTGCCTCTGTCTTTCCATTGCTGGGATCAATTCCTTCCCTTCTTTTTTCTTTCTTTCTTTTTCTCTTTTTTTCTCTTTTTCTTTCTTTTCTTTTCTTTTTTTCTTTTTTCTTTTTTCTTTTTCTTTTTTTTTTTTTTTTGAGACAGGGTTTTACTATGCAGTCCAGGTTGGCCTCGAACTCCCTATCCCCTTTTGGGGAATTACTGATATGAGCACTATTTCTGGCAAGAATTTCTTTTCCTAAGCATCAGTGTGTTTGTGTGTGTGTGTGTGTGTGTGTGTGTGTGTTTGTGTGTGTGTGTTTGTGTGTGTGTGTTTGTGTGTGTGTGTGTGTGTATCTGGGGAGGGAGCTGTCCCATTTTTCTCTTCCAAAGCTCCTATTCTTCCACAAGTTCAAAGCTAAGCTAAGAGAGGGTGACCCCAGCAGGGAACCCCGTCTCCTAATTCTGATACTTTTACACAGGAGAGTCTCAAACCTTCTGGCCAAGTAGGGAATCCTGCAGGTACAGTCCAACCTTGCCAAGGCGAAGTTCCTATTCATAAGGAAGGTGTATGGTTGATTTCCAGCCTGGGACTTGTGGACAAAGTGTCTCCCACTGCTCCTTTAGATTCTCTTCCTAGTCCTACTGGTCTGGCATGCAAAGCTATATGGTCACTGGAAGCTACAGGCTCAAAGGTCTTTGTGCCTTGGTTTAATTGTTCCAGTCTTGATTCCGCCACTCCTGGGGTCACTGTAGAGGGTCACTCAGAGAGGACTGGATTGAGTATCTGTTTCCCTTAGCGCTATCATACCCTGCAGAGAGCTGGTAGTCTATGTCAGCAACCCATCGCAGCCCTTCTGAACTGCACCCCTGTTCCTCCCTTGGTACCAGCTCTGCAGGCTTGAAAGTTAACCCCAAGAAAACAGTTCAGCCAGTGGGCGGCTCCAGATGTCTCTTGTCATCCATCCCTGTTCAGAGGCTCTGGCTGGTGGAGGAGGTACTCTGCAGGACTGAAGCCCTGGTGGTGTGAACCCTCCTGATTCCTTTCCTGGAGCCCTACAGTTGTGATGGAACTTGCTTGCCCTCTAAAGCTTTCCAAGGAGCTGGGCATTAGAGGGAACAGATAGAAGGAGCCCGAGCTGATCTCCAGTACCCCTGTGAAACTGCATGTGCATCCATAACTCCCGGGGTGGGGTGCACAGAGACAGAAGGATCCCCGAAGGTCAGTCGGCCTACCCAAACTGGCAAGCTCCAGACTCACTGAAAGACCCTGTCTCAGAAAAGAAGGTGGTGTGTAATGGAAGAAAATACCAACAGTCAACCTCTAGCCTCACATGAATACACATGCACACATACGTGTGTGTGCAAGCATGTACACACACACACACACACACATACACAAATAAATAGGGGTAGGAGTGGGGACCAACACTAAAGAAACTGTATTTTCTCACAGGAAAGTTGATCTGGATGAATTTAGATCTCTAAGTTTGTTTAGGGAGCAGGTTAAGACAAATTCACAAGCTAGAGGGTAGTGTCTGGGGGCAGAATTCAGTGTTGGTGTCACACAGGGGTGAACACAGACCCTGAGTTCAGTGCCAAAACAAAGATACGCCACAGAGATTTTGGTTGTTTTCCCCTTTCCCTTTGCACCCTGCCCCCATTCAACAGAAAGTTCTAGGATGGGTTAGACAGTTGTATTCAGGATTCAGCCATGTGACACTGGTTTTCATGAAGCTTTAGGGGATTCCTGGCCAGAGAGCAGCCTGGACCTCAGGCAGGGACGGCTGGACTTGCATTCTGAGATAAGCTTGAGCCGCGTTGACCCTTTTTTGGCCTCCATTTGGTTTTGAACGCTAGATGAAGGGGTTGGGGAAGCTAACCTCAAAGAGATAAGGTCTCTTTTCCTTTGAGTTTCTCTTTTCTGTGTTTCTTCCAGGGAGCTGATAGAGCCCCTTCCAGCCCTGGAAAAGGTCACCAAATGCCCTAGCTCTTGTTGTAGTAACTGTTCCTCTGAACTTGCCTGGGGTAGGAGGCGGGTGGCACCCTGCTGGATCGTTTTTGTTTTGTTTTGTTTTGTTTTGCAAACATGGAATAGTGAAGAGTTTAGAGTTTGGTTTCCATGGGGTCCAAAATAAATACTAGTACCATCCCTTTTGATCCTGGTCATCCCGGCCGCCTACATCATAACACCAGGACCTGGGCTGATTCCTTCACTTAAGAGTTCTTACCGCAGATCCAGCCTCTGGGATTCTGCTATGGTGTTCTCCATATATACCACCCTCACCCTCATCCCCTAGTTCAAATTACCTCACATACACACAAAAGCAAAATAATAGTGTCTCCGGTTCCAGGGTCCCTTACGACCCGAACAGCTGAAGTAGTTGCAGTCGGCTTCTCATTTTAGATCTACCTAAGCTCCACTCAGATTTCAGCCCGTCGGTAATTATCCCACTCAAACTGGTGAGTGGAAGTGGGGGGCTTGGGGAGGGGTGTAGTGAGCAGCTGCAAGGCCTGGGCCTGCTCTTCCCTGCCTGCTAATAATAGCTCAGGCTGAGCTAGTGCAGCCCTGCCAGGTCTGTGCTAAGCCCTTTTTTATCGCCTTTCTCCTCCAAACAGCGCTGGCAAATGCCAGCGATTCCCATTTTGATGAGGAGGAGAGCAGGTTCCGGGAGATGGAAGAATTTGCCTTAACTCAGAGCCAGTGAGGGCTGAGAACAGGTTGACCTCAGGCAGATTCTCTCCACCCCTGCCCTTTTATTCAACGTAGTGGACCGCTGCTGCAAGCCCGTGAGTTTAATCATAGTGGGGCCAGGAAATGCCAGCGAGACAGGAAGGAAGCCATTGCCAAGATGCCAAGCCAAAAGGCATTTGAAACCTGAGAAATAGCAGCTCACTGCCACGAAACTGAAGCGCGAGGTAGGGGTACTCTGAGTGGGGCCACAGACTGTGAACTCTGCCTGGCTAGAATCCTAAGAGACCCGAGGACCACTGCCTGCCAGTAACTCAGTCTGGAAGCCCCAGCGGTGTGTCAGGCCATGGATGACGGATTTGAGAATTTATTTTAATGTGATCTCTGAGCCAAAGGCTGCTAGGCAAAGATAATGGTGCTGAAGGTCCTGAAGTCACATGCCAGTGTAACCTGGCTTTCCTCGGCAATGTTTTGAGTGGAATGAGTGTCCTTTTTCCACTCAGGCTTCCTTCTTGCTCCATCACTTCAGCTCCCTGTGCTGCGGGCTGCAGGTGGCTCAACGCGATAGGAGGCCGGCCTTCCCGTCAAGCACCGCAGTGAGACACAGCACCAAGCTATCTTTTCCTTCACCACATAGCCAGACAAGCTGGGCTTGGTAGATTTGGGGTCACCCTGGACATCTGTCTCTCTTTGATAGTTGCATTTCTCTTCTACTGCTATGTGTTTAGTGGTGGATGAAATTCCAAATCTTTCGTGTGTGTGTGTGTGTGTGTGTGTGTGTGTGTGTGTGTCTGTGTGTTTTACTGGATCTAACCCAGGGTCATGCTAGGCAGGCCCTGGTCCCCCGGAGCTGCCACCCTGTCATACATGTTGAGAAGTACTCACTGCACGGCACAGCCGAGCACTGCTCCAGGCCGTGAACACGTGTTAACTTTTCATACCTGTGCAACAGCACAGAGTGGGTAGGAATGCCATCTCCTTTGGATAGATGATTAAAAATTGGGGTCGGAAGTGATGGAGTAAGTTGCACTGTCCCAGGGCAGATGCTTAGTGATCTAGGTTGTATAATTCTCCGGCCCATGCTCTCAGCTGCTCTGACAAGGTGTTCAGGCCCAGGAGAGCCGGCACAGCTCTCTCCCTGCCTGTGATGGCCTTGGCCGTCCGTGGCTGGCTACGGCCGCTACTCCTGGCTTTTGGCTGCAACCTCCAACTTATACCAAGCTCTTGGGGAAGTGGGATGCTGTTTTAGGTGGTTAGGGAGAGTCTTCTCACAGAGTGCAGCTGCGATTCTCTGCAGGGTGGTTCCTTCCAGTGAGTCACCTTCCTCTGGGGGACTCAGTTTTCCTGTGCATCTGGGCACCGTGACTTTCTAACATTATCAAATGTGAGTGTCGGCTGCTTTCGGCTGCATCAGCACCTATTTGTAGAACATGTAGTCAGCCAGCTGGGAAAGACAGAGTAGAACACCACAGAGGGGCAGGCAGCATCAGGGTCACTCATATGGCCGTGCCAATCCCAGGGCTTAAGAAGAACATTCAGCCAAAGAGGCGTAATAATAGGAGGGTAATGATAACTAGCACTTGCGAAGCCCTACCCACATCTCATTCAATCTCTCCTCCGCTGATAAAGGGAGGACTCTCCTTCCCTAGGGTTCCACTTGGGAGCATTCGTGGCTCCCCCCCCCCCCATCTTTCCACTGTCTCTGTTTTCAGCCCCACAGGAAGGAGGCCCCAGAAACAAAGTGAACAGAAAACCTGGTCTGAAACAATTTTGCATGAATCTGAAATTAGAAACAAGGTCAGGTGTGTGTGTGTGTGTGTGTGTGTGTGTGTGTTGGGGGTGGGGGCAGGGCACGGGGCACTCATGAGACTGTACATTCAGAGGCATGTCTCTAACTGATCCCTGGAAGGAAAACCAAAATAGGCTTTGTCAGACCATATCCTTGGTACAGGCATGGTGGGAGAGGCAACCCGGGGTCTTCTCCTCCAGCTCTCCAGCTCCTCTCAACGGAGCTCTGTTCTGCCTCCCCTCCCACACCTGCCCGTGCTGATGCCCACCCACTCTTGTGCCTGCTGCTGGTGATGGCTTGTGGGTAGTTCCAAGGTGCTGATAGGAAGGGAGTTGGCAACACTGGTGTCATTTGAGATTCCCAAGGCTAGCTATCACTCTGGTAGCTTTAAAAATATATAGATAATTTTTAAAAAGATTTATTTATTTATTCTATGTAGGTACACTGTAGCTGTTTTCAGACACACCAGAAGAGGGAGTCGGATCTCGTTATGTATAATTGTGAGCCACCATGTGGCTGCTGAGATTTGAACTCAGGACCTTCGGAAGATCAGTCAGAGCTCTTAACTGCTGAGCCGTCTCTCCAGCCCCTATAGATAAAGTTTTTAAAGGTTTATTTTGTCTTCATGTATATGCATAGGTGTATCCCATGTGTGTGTGGGTGTCCCTCTGACCATCGCACTTACTGGCAGTCATAGTTCCCAATGTGACTGCTGAGAACTGAACTCAGGACCACTGGAAGAGCAAGCAATTGCTCTCACCTGTTGAGCCACATCTCCACTCCCCTTTTGAATTATACTTTTGCTATGTGCTCCAGGTTGGGACTTGCTAGGTAGCCCAACTGGCCGCAAACTCCCAGTGCTCCTACTTCAACCTCCCCAGAGGCCTGGTTACAAGCATGCACATCAAAGTCTGGCTCTGGTGGCTAGTGATTACATTATTACTAGTTGGACGTATTTTCTTTTTGCTTAGAAATTTATGTAAAATGCTTATAAACCATATATAATAATAGGAATATATGAGTGGGTGAGATGTCTCACTCAATAAAGACACTTGTCACCAAGTGTATGGTCTCAGAATCCACATGACAGGAGGGAGAACGGACCCCTGAGAGCTGCCCTCTGATCTCCAGTATGTCATGCTTACATACATACAGATTTTCAATTTTTTACAAAAGTATATGTAGGGGGAAGATGGCTCAGCTGTGAACTGCATTCTGATCCCCAGAGCCCACATAAATGTCAGGTGCTGTGACACACATCTGTAACACTAGTACTGAGGGTCAAGGGTAGGGTGAGATAGGCAGATCCTCCTAATCCCCTACCCCCAATCAATAAGATGCTGTTTAATGAAAGATCCCTGCCTCAGAGGGAGTGTGACCAATAAAGGGAGAGTGAATTCAATATCGATTCCTCTCCTCTCCTAAGTTTGCGGCTTACTTGTCTAACATGCACAAGGCACTTAGTTTGATTCCTGGTGTAGAATAAAGCTGGGTGTAGTGGTGCATGTCTTTATTCCAGCACTCAGGAGGTAGAGAAGCAGGAGAATCAGAAGGTCATTTTTCCTTAGCTGCATAGAGTTTGAGGTCCGCCTGGGTTACACAAGACCCTATTGTAAATAAGAATGTTCAATGAATTTGAATAGCCCCTTCTCTGATATATGCCAATATGTACATGTTTTTAAATTAAAAATTCCATTCATTTATTTCTCTTGTGTATATTCATGTATATGTGTTTGTGTGTATGTGTATGTGTGTGTACATTATTGTGTGTGAGTGTATGCATGTGCTTGAGTGTGTGTGTGTGTGTGTGTGTGTGTGCACTCTGAAATTGTAGATTTGCCTGCTTCTACCATATTGGTTCCTGGGATCTGCCAAATCCTGCCATGCATAAGGGTTGGAGCGACACAGTTTCCAGCCCTGGAGCAGAGCTAGCAGGGTGGGGGCCTCCATGACTGCTGAGTTGCTGTGGGTATGGGACCTGTTTGTACAATAATGTACATGTTTTCATGTTCCTCCTTTGGGGAATGCTCTCCATGGTAATTAGAAACAGCATGAGTCTGGGAGGCAAGACTGTGTTCCTCAACAAGGTAGCAAATGCTGTGAACTTCAGGATAGCCCTAAGGCTGTCGGAAAGAACTCTGAAAACACAAGTTCAAGAATGTTTGCAACTATGCAAAATATAAGGGTGCATATGAATTGTGTGGGGGGCTTCACAGACTTCAAAAGACAGCAACAGCTGCACTGATGATAAGCCAGCTTATTAGAAAGATATTAAGGAAAGAGATAAAGAGATTTGGGGAATGGTGGTCTCAGAGCCAGATCCCAACCACCTAGCTTATTGTAAGTTTGTGCTTAGAAAGGCAGGCAGATTCCTGAATTCAAGGTCAGCCTGGAACAGAGTAAGTTTAAGTACAGGCATGATGGGAATGGTAATCTCAGGTAATTCCCACCCAGCTAAATTTATTGTTTGTGCTTACAGAGGCAGGCAGATCTCTGAGTTAATTTGCTATGTTAAAAAATATATACTTGTTGTCTGTAAGAATCAAGGGGCTAAGATCATAAAATGTTGATTTGTGGGATAATCAAAAGAGAACCTAGGATAATAATTGAATTGATATGTAAATAAAAGACTAGGCTTTGGTCTATAAGAACTGAGCTATCTACACAGCTGTCTGGAGAGTCAGCTCTAGCAGAACACAGAGCTGTCAGCTTGAACCCATGATTGACTTTGAGTTATTCTTTCACTGTTCCCAAAAACCCCTTCCTCAGGAACCCCTTACCAAGCCAAGGGTGGTCCTTGGCAGGGATCAGGTTGCCTCTAAGTACCTCTAACTGCTGAGCGATCTTTCTTTCTTTCTTTCTTTCTTTCTTTCTTTCTTTCTTTCTTTCTTTCTTTCTTTCTTTCTTTCTTTCTTTCTTTCTCTCTCTCTCTCTTTCTCTTTCTTTCTTTCTTTCTTTCTTTCTTTCTTTCTCTCTCTCTCTCTTTCTCTTTCTTTCTTTCTTTCTTTCTTTCTTTCTTTCTTTCTTTCTTTCTTTCTTTCTTTCTTTCTTTCTTTCTTTCTTTCTTTCTTTCTTTCTTTCCAGCCTGTAACTATGCACACTGAAATATATTCAATACCAATAGTCATTACTGAAAGAAAAAAACCATAAAACCAATTAGGATTGCTAATATACATACATGCATGCATACACACACACACACACACACACACAAACGGGAAAGTTTTAATGTTGGCAAGAATGTGGAGAAATTGAAACCCTTGAATTGTTCCTGGTTGGAATGCAAACTGATGGAGACACTGTGGGGGATGGGGAAGCTCTGCCTGTTTCCTGGAAGTTAAACTGAATTGTCGTATGATTCCATATGTCTACAATTCCACTTGTAAGTCTATAGAGAATGGAATTAAAATAATGGATTTAGAACCTCTCACAACAGCCAGAAGGTTGGAACCACCCAAATGCCCCAACAGAAAACAGGATTAGTGAGACAAGGCACACACACATGGGAGAGTATTGACCGTAAGAAGGCATGAAGTACTGATATTTTCTACAAAAGGACAACTATTGAGAACATTATGGAAGTGAAATAACATAGTCACAAGGGGACAAACATTGTATGAATTACCCACGGTAGGTTAATTCAGAGACCAAAGAGACATTATCGGGGACTGGACGACCGGAGAGGTGAAGTTTAGTGGATGTTGTAGACAGATGTGATCTGAAATGGACAGTGTTGGAGGAGGTTAGGCATCTACTTAGTGCCACTAAGTTTTGTTTAAGAACAATCAAGGAATGTGTGTCTGATGACAGGTCTATTTGTGCCCGTGTGGGGGCGGGGACTGTAAGGCAGTCTTCCTCAGTCACTCAACCATGTCCACCTGATTCTTTGAGATCTAGTATCTCTCTCAATCTGGAACTCATGTTTCAGGTAGGCTGGTTGGCCAGGAGCTGCCCAGGCCCACCTGTGGCCTCTTGCATTCACTGGGTTACGGTGCATTTTTGCGCATGCTTTCCAGGTATTACCTTGCCTTACCAATTGAACCATCCCCCGCTCCAATGCCATGGAATTGTAATGATATTTAAAAAAAGGCAATGGGGAGGGGGACCACAGTAACCTAGTATGGACAGATTCATTGGGGGAAAATTCCAAGGAGAAGAGGATGGTGGTTCTATTTCCAGCTGGGAACCAGTGTGGTTTCCCCACGGTGTGCCTCTCCAGGGGGCAGTGAGCTGAATGTTAATGGGCTTATAAACTGCTGCAAGATTAAAGCCCACAGAAACATTTGTAGGTTGCTACTGTCACTGTGCTCTGCTACTAATGAAGGTTGCATGCCCTGCCTTCCAATGCATTCACAGGAGGACTCAGACCTTCCTTGAGCCTTTAGTATAAGGTCCATCTCCTTTAAGCATTTACGCATTATGCAACAACAACAAAAAGGTACTCTAAAGATTTATCTGGCTAGATGGAAACACAATCATTATTTAGTCAGGAAGAGAGCCAAGGATTCAAATGACATTGCTATTTAGACAGGGACAGAGCCAAGGTAACAGAGTTCTAGAAGGCAACCTTCACCTCTGGGTACCCCAGTAATCATCCCATGTGGTTGGATTTGAGGATCCAATTCAGGGGAAACTGTTCATTCGCTTAGAACTCAGGTTTCCCTGTTTGCTGGAATTATAAAAATATACACGGGGCAGCTCCTGCCCTTTGGAAGCTAGGGAAATGCATAGGTAAGGCAAGCACGGTAGCATATGCCTTAGTTTCAACCCTTGGGAGGCTGAGAGTATGAATTCAAGTCCAGCCCAGCCCTGACTGCTAACCGAGTAATAAAAATGCTCACTGGCTCCTTTGTGAACCACAGCAGGGTCACTGGTATCCGGATTGGGTAGCAAGGAGAGAGGTCATTCTGGGTCATAGAGGTGAGATGGTACCTGTGACAAACCCTGAAAGATAATGGAATTTTCAGGGTGACCAAACACATAGGGAAATTTCCTGTAGAAGGAGGCATAGGCAAAGCCACAGTGTGAGGCAGGAAGCTGCGCCTGAAAACCACAAACAGACTTGTGGCACACAAGAAATAAGGGGGAGTAGAGGGATGAGGGGTAGAGGCAGTGGCGAGATCCTGGAGAAGAAATCCTTTACTTCGTGAGACAGGGTTTTATATAGAGCCTAGGCTGGCTTTGATCTCACGATTGATCTTTCTGCCACAGCCTCTAGAATTCTGGGATTATAGGCTAGCCGCTGCCATATGTGGTTTGGCTATCTAGATTCTATATTGCCTTTTCTTTAATCTCTTCTTATTGCGTGTTTACTTAAGTTGTGTTTGTATGGGTACACAACTCACATGTGTGGAAGTCAAAGGTTCTTTTCTTCTGGGGATCAAATCCGGGTTGTCAAGCTTGATAGCAGACCCGTCTAACCCAGCGCGTCATCTTGCTCCACCCCTGCTTGTGTCTGGGTGTGACATAAGCCATGCTTGCATTTTGAATCTGGAGTTTGGTTGTTTGAATTCGTTAGACAGGCTGGCCAGTAACTCACAGGCAACCTCTTGCCTTCTCTGACCTTTCTGTGAGTGCTACGAATCTGGCTCAGATTTGTAAGCTTGGGCAACAAGTATTTTCTTGACTAAGCCATCTCTCTAACCTCTTGTTAATTTTTTTGAGGGTGTCAGATCCTCTGGAACTAGCGTTATAGAGAGTTGTAAGGGGAAATGTGGGCACTTGGAATTGAACCTGGGTCCTTTGGAAAAGCAGCCAGTGCTCTTAGCCCCTGAGCCATCTCTCCAGAACATTCCTCTTCAAAACTTTTTTAAAGACAAAACCTCCTGCAGCACAGGCTGGTCTTGACCATCCCAGATGCCCCTGACCTCAAGTTGACGAGAGAAAGGCCCTGAGGCTACTGCTCCAAGCCAAGAGGGCCTGTACTCCTAATGTTTTTAGCTATTTTCCCTGGATCCACCCATGGGACAGGTAGCTGGACCACAGGAATCTGGCTAACCAAACATTGTTCTTAGAACTCTCTAGAATGAAGCCCCACTCTGCCCTTGGGACTCTCCACAGACACTTGTGTCCTTTTCTGCCATGCTGTCTCCCGCTGAGCCTGCCTCTTCTGTCTGTATGTTCAGGGGACGGTGGCAAAGGCAGCTCTTGGATTTTGGTGTTATTGCATCCATACTGAGAGTTCTTGGCAGGTTGGTACCTATGGAAAGTACCAACTCACTTCCCATACCAAGAACAGCTAGCTCGGTCTCAAGGTCCTCGAGATTTATCTTGCTTTATGTTACATGTGTGTGTCAGAGTACATATATGACACCGTATGTATGCAGGAACCTACAGAGGTTAGAAAAGAATGTTCAATCCTAGATATCTAGAGTTAGTGGAGGTGGTTGTAGGCCACCATACATATGGATGCTGGAACAGAACTTAGGTCTTCTGCAGGAAGGTAGGCACTCTTAACTGTTTAGTGACATCTCTGGCCTGGGGCCATCTTCTTAGTGAGTAATATGCATAGATAATAAGGTGAAGGAGGAAATTCCTGGAGTGTCTAGGAAGTGAATTCAGTTCTAGGCATTTTGAGACTTCTGTATGACCTTGATTTCCTGTCATAAATCACAAGTGTTAGGGAGTTGGGGTGTGACATGTCCTTCTTTTATAGAGACAGGATCTCATTGTAGCTCAGGTTGACCTAAAATATCGGGTGGTCATGTTTCAGGCCCCCAGGCAAGAGCATATGAGCTCCGACCGTATGCTAAATAGTAAGGATTTTGTTTTCTCTTAAGACAGGATCTTACAGCTGGGCGGTGGCACTGCCTGTAATCCCAGCACTCTGGGAGGCAGAGGCAGACAGATTTCTGAGTTCAAGGCCAGCCTCTACAGAGTGAGTTCCAGGACAGCCAGGGCTACACAGAGAAACCCTGTCTCGAAAAAACCAAATCCAAAAAAACAAAAACAAAAAACAAACAAACAAACAAAAAAGACAGGATCTTAGGTAGCCTCTAGCTTACCGTATGCCTGGGAATGACCTTGAGTTTCTGATCCTTCTGCTTCCAACTCCCTAGGGCTGGGATTGCAGTCCTGCAACTCTCTGCTTGGCTTTACATGGCTGGTACTGAAGACTGACCACAGGGCTTCATGATAACCAGGGAGCCACTCACCAACTGAGTTGTACCTCCAGTCCCCTTTCCTGGATTTTTTTTAAACTAAGGAAAGTCACATTCCATAAATTAAGACAGCTGCTTTGAGAGACTACACAGTGGTAAATGTGGTTGTGCATGCCTGTAATTCCAGCATTTGGGAGAGAGAAGCAGGTCAAGAGTTCAAGGACAGTTTACTAGTGAATTTGAAGGCAACCTGGGCTACTGTTTTTTTTTTTTTTTTTTTTTTTTTTTTTGGATTTGGTTTTTTCGAGACAGGGTTTCTCTGTATAGCCAAGACTGTCCTGGAACTCACTCTGTAGACCAACCAGGCTGGCCTCGAACTCAGAAATCCACCTGCCTCTGCCTCCCAGAGTGCTGGGATTACAGGCGTGCCCCACCTCCGCCGGCGAAACCCTGTCTTAAAACAAACAGACACGTGTTTATCTGAAGTATTTTCCATGTAAATCTTTAATTTTATCATAAAGTGTTTTTACTTCCCTTTACTTCCCTTTTCAATATAAAAAAAAAAGCAGAAAAAAAAAGCAGACAGGCAGAATATACTATACTACTTGAGTTAGGTGACTCATTCCTATTAATCCCAGTATTCTGGAGGCTGAGACCAAGACAAAACAAAACAAAAATAACCCACCTTGAATTCAAGGTTAGCCTGGACTATATAATATGTTTCAGACCAATTAGGTGCCTATATATCAAGACCAGGGTGCGAGGGGAGGCTTGAGAGGAGAGATTACAGGCATGAGAACACTTAGGAGGCAGAGTTCAAAGAGAGAGGGTCTTTTTGTTTGTTTTTTGTTTTTGTTTTTTTGTTTTTTTTGTTTTTTCCAGACAGGGTTTCTCTGTGTAGCCCTGGCTGTCCTGGAACTCACTCTGTAGACCAGGTTGGCCTCTAACTCAGAGATCCACCTGCCTCTGCCTCCCAAGTGCTGGGATTACAGGCTTGTGCCACCACTCCCGGCTAAGACAGAGGGTCTTGATAAGTTTCTGGCCAGTTAGGGTGGTTCAAATAGGCTTGGTCCATAGGGAGTGGTAGTATTAAGAGGTGTGGCCTTGTTGGAGGTAGTGTGTCACTGTGGGCGTGGGCTTTGGAGGTCTCCTCTTATGCTTAAGACCCATTGTGGAAGAGAGCTTCCTCTCAGCTGCCTGAGGAAATCAGCCTTCTGCAGGTTGCTTTTGGGACTCTCAGCTACTCGTTGCCAGGCCTGCCTGGGCGCTGCCCTGCCTGCCTGGGCGCAGCCGCGCTTCCCGCCATGATGAGAACGGACTGAACCTCTGAACTGTAAGGCAGCTCTAATTAAATGCTGCTCTTTATAAAGTTGCCTTGGTCATGGTGTCTCTTCATAGCATTGGAAACCCTCACTAAGACAGCTATATATAAAGTCCCTGTCTCAAAAGACAAGAAAGCCTGCTGGGCGGTGGTGGCACATGCCTGTAATCCCAGCACTCAGGAGGCAGAGGCAGGCGGATTTCTGAGTTCAAGGCCAGCCTGATCTACAAAGTGAGTTCCAGGACAGCCAGGGCTACACAGAGAAACCCTGTCTTGGAAAAAACTATATAAAAAAAAAAAGAAAGAAAAGAAAAAATTCAAGAAAGCCAAGTGTCTTCTTTCCTTATGATGCTCAGGGGCTATGACTTGGTACCTGCAAACCATCATAAAGTTCAGTACTTGAACAAAGAAGATATTTTAAAGCCAGTGAGAAGAAGACAGTTATGTGGAGAATGAACTTAGAATTAAAAATTACCATTGCACCATATATACAGTGGACATCCAGTGATACTATTTCAGTAGTAATAATGGGTACCATTGAGTGATGAGTACTTGCTACTTGCTGTGAGCCATGAAACTATGTAGCCGTTTATGCACCTTGTCCACACCAGGAAAAACTATTCCTACACAGCTCTAACTTTCCCTGTTTTATAACAACACTGAGACACACAGAGGTTCAGCACTTGCTTTACTTGTTTTGTAATCTCTCACTGGATGTATGTCTGTGAATATTTTGATTGTATGTATAACTGTGAGACATATGCATGCGTAGTGCCCATAGAAGCCAGGAGAGGGTGTGGGAGCCTTTGTAAGACCCGAAAAAGACGAGGGTGCCCCATGCCTCTGAAGGTGACACCCATATCACTCGTGAGTCACGTTCTCGAAGCAATAAGCAAGAGGATTTTTATTCCAGAGCTCTGGGGTCCACAGTCATACACCACGCAGGGGTAGAGGACTGTGGGACCTGTGCAACTGAAGTCAGGGATATTTAAAGAGGAAAAATCACAAGGCAAGGGGTGGAGGACAAATCTTGCTTGGAATAGGGAAGTACAGAAAGAGGAAGTTAGGAGATAGTTTATGCCTTAAGGAAGGTTAGAGATTATCTGGAGCAAACGTCCTTGGGGCATTGTATAGTTAAACATTGGAACTAGAACAGGGTGGACTATCTTTCTCAAGCTGAAAGCAGAAAAATAAGTTACTCTGTGCTGGGCTAGTTGTTTAGGGGTCTGAAAACATTGAGTTGGGGTCTCTCACCTTCAGAACTGGAGTTACAGATGCTGTGAGCCATCAGAAAGCCAAGCAGGCATGTGAGGTGAGGCTGTACCACTGAGCCAGCTCAGTAGCCATAACTCTCACGTGTGCAGTTGAGCACAAGCACAGACACACAGACACGATTTAGTTTGTAACTCTTCCAGGGAAGGATTGCAGGATAGTTTTTGTTGTTGTGTTTTCTTGTTATTGTGAACTTTCTATGTAGCCCATATTGGCCTCAAACTTGTGATCTTTCTGCTTTCATCCTCCCAAAGGAAGAGATTGCAGCGTGTGCAGCTATATGCAGCCCAGCAAAAGGATGATGCTTATTTGGTGGTTTGAATGTGCTTGGCCCAAGGGAAGTGGCACCATTAGGAGATGTGGCCTTGTTGGAGGAAGTAAGACACTATGATTGTAGGCTTTGAGTCCCTTTGCTCAAGCTCCACCCATGGTGGAAGAGAGCCCTGCCTCCTGACTGACAAAGAAGACAATCTCCTTGTGGTTGCCATCTAATCAAGCTGTAGAACTCTGGACTCCTCCAGCCGAAGTCTGTCTGCACACTGCCATCCTTCACGCCATGATGATAATGGACTGAAACTCTGAAACTCTATGCCAGTTGCCATAAATTCTTTTATAAGAATTGCTTTGGTCATGGTGCCTCTTCACAGCAATGGAAATCATAACTAAGACAGTATATATGCCACACTTTGTTGTTTTAAGATTTATCGTATTTTTAATTGTGTGTGTGTGTGTGGTGTGCATGGCTGTTTGAGGGGCCAGAGGCTGGATCCCCTGAGGCTGGCACTCCAGTTGTGAGCCAGCTGATATAGATACTGGGAAACCAACCCAAGTCTTTTCCAAGAATAAGCGCTCTTAACTACTGAGAAATCTTTCCAGTGAATATATGGCTGTCTACCACACGAATGACTGGTGTCCATGGAAGCCAGAAGACGTCAGATCCTTTAGGACTAAAGTTTAGATATTTATGAGCTTCCGTGTGGGCACTGAGAATCCAGCAGCCAGTGGCGTCTGGTTATCTCTCCAGTCCCTGTCTCTTTTCTTTTTGTGAACTGTCAAGATCCTGTCAAGTTCATGACTCTTAATATAAATGATGTGATCATTAGTTTAATAATTTTCTCTGGAGACATGGATGGCTCAGTGTTTAAGAACACTGTCTGCTCTTCCAAAGGTCCTGAGTTCAAATCCCAGCAACCACACGATGGCTCACAACTATCCATAACAAGATCTGACGACCTCTTCTGGTATGTCTGAAGACAGCTACAGTGTATTTACATATAATAAATAAATAAATAAATTAATTAATTAATTAAAAAAACTTTCTCTGGCACCAGAGAATATTGTAAGGTTAGATTCGTGCTAACCCCTTGCATATGAGAACCCAGTCTTGGATCTGAAAGTGAGGAATACACAGAAATATCCGTGTACAGTGATGCATACTTGTAATCACAGTATTTCAGAGGCAGAGGCAGGAGAATCAAGAATTCAAAGTTATCTTCAGCTTCATAGTAAATTTGAGGCTAGCCCTAACTACATGAAACCCTGTCTCAAAAAATCCAGGATCAGTAAGAAAGGTCAGTGCAGTGGGTAAAGTCACTGGCCAAGTATGTCTGCCTACCTGAGGTCAGGCCTGGAGCCCGTGGTAGAAGAAGAAAACCCATTCTAAAAGTTGTTTTCTGACCTCCACATTTGAGCCAAGGCATACACACATGCCTGTAACACACACACACACACACACACACACACACACTCCAAGAATATGTAGAACCAAACATGGTGCCAGTAATGCCAGCAATGAGGAGGCAAACCAGGAAGGTTCAAGTCTGACACAGTCAATATATTAAGTCCAGGCCAGCCATGGCTGTGTAGTGAGACCCTGCCTCATCCCCTAACCCATTCCAAAAGAGTGTATCTAGAAGGTCTGAGAACATTTAAGCTTTGTACACATCAAACATCATGAAGATTGGAGAGATGGCTCAGCAGTTAAGAGCACTAGTTCTTGGAGAGACCCTGAGTTGGAGCCCTAGCACTCAGCGGGCAGCTCACCATCATCTATAACTCTGGTTTCAGGGGACCCAGCGTCCTCTTCTGACCTTCAAGGGCATGTGCGTGCTGCACATCCATGCCTACAGGCAAAACACACATCATAAAATAAATCTAAAATTTTCACAGTTATGGAATCGCCACTCTATCAAAGTGTTTGCATCAAAAGACAACTTTGATTTCACTGGTTCCCAAGTGCCCTGTTTTAAGGTTGGCCTGACAGGAGAACATCAGAATTGAGGTGTTTCTTCCTGACCTGTGTTTGCATGACCATACACAATGCCTTTCCTCCCTCTCACCCTTTGTCGAAGCACTGGAGACATTTCATCAAACTGATTTTATATCATAGCCAGTCAGTGGCGCCTTCCTGGTGTGGCACGCTCAGCTGTGCAGCATACCGCAGCAATGAGGAAAGTGTTTGTGTCAGAGGGGGAGGGGCTGCCAGTGCAGTGGCCAGCTAGTGGATGACACGGGCTGGGCTGTTAAGTCTGCATTCTTGACAAGGATGGCCAATAAGCCAGTGGCTGTGAGAAGAGACTACTTAATAAGGCAGTCTTCCTTCTCCTCGCCATGTGTTCAACAAATGCTGAATGCTTTTAAGTAACTATTTCAACAAATCCTAACAATAACCCTATCAGATCAGTAGGGAAATCCTGGCTGCATAACGTCCTACACGTCATTCTCACCAGACAAAGGCCTACTCCCCGGAGTTAAAACCCGGGTCCTCCCTCCTAAGTACAAAGCACAGCTAGAGTACATTGTTTTCCAATGAGCTCTTTATGGCCCATTGGGTCACTCAATGTGGCGGGGCTGCTTCTCCCAAGGGAAGACAGGACTCCACTGTCTATCATCGATGCCCCTGTGCCATGTGGCAATGTCCTCCAGAGAGGTAGGGAAGGAGGGACATTGTGTTAGAGACTTGGTCTTGCGTTGTGAGTGGGACGCTGAGAACAGCAAAGTGGTGATCCAGGCAGCGGTCATGAGAACTGTGAGGACCGCCATGGAGTCCTCCGGAGAAGGACCACTGGGCAGAAGGCAAGCACTGGGCTAGGGGCCGAGGCAGATGGTGGGGCTTTGCCTTGCTATGTCAGGAATTCTGATTATACCTGCAACCTGGGAAGCTGGAAGAGGAGATCTAATTGGGTATGAAGCCAGACATGATGGACTTGCTGATTTGGGGCAATTATTAATAATCATCTATAAGATAGTGTGATACTCATCCTTTAGAGAGAGTTTTGAATATTAGTGGGCTAATGTATGTAAAGGACTTTGCATAGTGCTTGGAATACAGTCAGTGTTGAATAGTGAGTATTTTATATATCTACATATATATGTAGATAGATGGGTGAATGGATGTATGGGTGGTGGGTGGACAGATGATAGATAGATAGATAGATAGATAGATAGATAGATAGATAGATAATTGACTCACAGTAATCCACCCGTCCCACCTCCTGAATGCTGGGATTAGAATTATAGGCATGAGTTGCTGTGGCAACCTCTTAAAAATCTTTCTGATTCAGATTCCTATGAGAACAGATAAACATGCCCTCTATGCACACTCTTTTGGGATTTGACTATTCCTTAGAATTGAATTTCAAGTTAAAAGCACTAGCTGATTTTCTAGAGGACCCGGGTTCAATTCCCAGCACCAATATGGCAGTTCACAACTATCTGTAACTACAGGATCCAACACCCTCACACAGACATACATGCAGGCGAAACACCAATGCACATTAAATATATATGTATATATATATTTATATACATTTACATATACATATGTGTATATATATAATTTTTTTTTAGTAAGGGGAGTGCCTTATCTTTGCACACTAGTTGTTTGTTTTTGAGGCAGGGTCTTAGGTAGCTCAGACTAGACTTGAACTGGATGTGCTGCCCTCAGCTTGGCCCTCAGCTACTGTTCTGCCCTCAGCTCTCCAGTGTGTATCATCATGATTAGCCCTGAATCCCACTTTTGTTTTCCCCTTGAGTCCTGCTTTTAAAAAATATGATTTTTTTTAGAACAAGTTTTGGTTCTTGTTGATTTTCTATTTTATTTATATGCGTCTGTGAGAATGTCTACTATGTGTGTGAATGTATATGGTGTGTATCTGTGTCTGTATGAATGTATACCACGTATGTGTGCTTGTATGCACACCCATGGAAGCAGGAAGAGCAGCTCTATCTTCTGGAGTTACAGGTGGTTGTGAGCTATCCAGCATGGGTGCTGGGAATCGAACTCAGGTCCTCTGGAAGAGCAGCGAGTGCTTTTAACCACTAAACCATCTCTCCAGACTTTAGGTTTTAGGTTTAAGGCAATATTAAGAGCAATAAGTGATGTTCTGTAAGCCTCTTGCTTCACATATGTCTATACATCGTTGCCTTTATCAACATGCATCAATATCTGAGGGGCATGTGGTATAATTAATGAACCTACTTTGACACGTCATAATCACCGGAAGTCTGCAGCTTACATTAAAGCTGACTGTGGGTATCGCGTATTTTGTGGGTTTCCACATCTGTATGGCGGTGTACATCAGCTGTTATGTTAATCCTATAGTGTTCTTATCTGAAGTCTAGGTTTGTTTATGTTTTTGTTTTTAAGAGATTTGTTTATTTTTACTTTACGTGTATGTACATGCATGTCAGCACACACAGGCTGCATGCCTGGCACCTTCAAAGGCCAAGAGAAGGCCTCAGACCCCGGAACTGTAGTTACTGGTGGTTGTGATCCATCTCCCCTCAAACCCAGATCCTCTCGGAAGGCAGCCAGTACAGGGGAGCCATCTGCAGCTCTGCTTGTTTCTTGTTGTTACTTTGTTTCCCATTAGGGTCTCACAATGCAATGCTGACGCCCCCTCCGTCTCAATGTGTGTGTGTGTGTGTGTGTGTGCATGTGTGCATGCAGGTGCGCATGTATGTCTGTGTAGACAGATGAGTTTGTGGAAGTCAGGGAACAACTTTCAGAAGTCAATCTGAGCCTTTTATAGTGGGTTCTGAGGACTGAGCTCGGGTTGTCACGCTTGTCCAACAAGCGCTTTTGCCCACTTCACCATCTCACTATATCAGGCATCAGGATTTCAAAATCGTTAAAATAGATCCAGGTGTGATGTTGCTCACCATTAATCCCAGTGCTTGAAAGGCAGGAGCAGGCTAATCCCTATGTGTTAGGTGCCAGCCTGGTCTACATAGTGAGTTTCAGCACAGGAACAAAGACAGACCCCCGTCTCAAAATATAATCTTTCTAATAATTCTGGGCTGAGTACACAGCTCCGCGGTAGAGCACAGCTTTCAGCTTTCGTAGCACGCTAGGTCCTGAGCTTCATCCCCAGCAGGGATGCACATGTGTGCATGCACACAGAGACACACTCGGTGACCCCAGTGACTTCTGTGTGAGACTGCTTTAGAGGAGCTCTGGGTTAGATTACTGCTGGCTGGAGAGATGATTATAACAGAATAGGAGTAGAAAAGCAGACTCTTTAGGGACTAATTAAAAGTTGTAGTTAACTGTGGAAGGATGTGATGGACCACCTAGGGGAGATCAAAGAGGGTACCAGCGTGTATCTAAAGCCACAGGCCTCAGAGGCTGCCGGGAGCGGGGAGCAGAGAGCGGGAGGGGGAGGGGCGGCGGGGAGCAGGGAGCAGGCCCAGGTTTGGTCATTGTGGATGGCTGGCGAGGAGGCTGTCTCGCTTTGGAGATAGAACGCGGGTTCCAGAGGAGCCCCTGGAAAAGAAAGCGAGGAAGCCCGAGCAGCTGAGAAGGAAGCTTGGGGTAAAAGCAAAGAATGCAGGAGCTGAGGGGAGGAAGGGTGGAGGACGGGCTTGGTTTAGGCTGGGGTGGCATTATTGTAGTCTGAAGGGAAGGAAGGAGCCAGGCCAGAGGAAACCATCAAAAAACACAGTGGAGGGAGGAGAGCTTTGGCGGAGGGCGCCGCCCGACTGGGGCTTGCGAATCCTGGGTAAAAGACTCTTCTGGATAGGATTAGGTATTCAGCGCTTCTTTCTGTGAGTCAAGAAGTAAAAACATTTCCTGAATGATACACGTCTGAGAAGGCACTCGGCGTCATTCCTGAGACTGCACAGCAGATTTAACCTACTTCTCTCCAAGGGAGACCGCGCTGCCTTTCCAAGGCTTAGACTGATGAGAGGCTGAGAGACGGTGTTTCTAGGGTCACCCCCAACCCCACTCCCACTCCAACACTACTGTCACTAGAGAAAAACCTGCTCTACAGGTCGGTGGTTCAGCACAATTGAGGAGCCCAGCTGCAGCTGTAAACCCTGTGGCTTCTTGTACCCCAGTCAGTTATTTATTTATTTATTTATTTATTTATTTATTTATTTATTTATTTTACATTTACTATAAGTGCTCCTCACCCAGAATCCTGCCTGTCACTTTGCCCAGGGCTTCCTGTTTGTTTGTTTAATTTATTGCATATAATAATAATATATAGCAGTGGGTTTCTTTAGGACATTTTCATACATGTGTATCATGTATTTTTCTATGTTCACCCCCACCACCCTCTCTTGTTCCACTCCAACTACCAATAACCCCAGATCTACTTCCTCTTTCTAACAGGTCATCCTTCTCCTTTCCTGTGTGTGTGTGTGTGTGTGTGTCTGTGTGTATGTGCCTGTGAGAATGTGTGTGTGTATATGAGTATGTGTGCATATGTGTCTGAGTGTGTGTGAAAGTGGGTGTGTGTCTAAGAGTAGTGTATGTGAATGTAAATAAAGAAAATATCCAAAAAAAAAAAAAAAGAATCCCAGGACGTGAGAGGCCGAGGCAGAGACTCCCTGATTTAAGCAAGCCTGGGCTACATTCAGAGATCCTGTCTGCCTTTCAGCTCTACTGGGGCATCCATATTCTCCTTTCAAGGTTTAGGGAACATCCTAGAGGAGGGGAATTAAACAAGAGCAGAGGAAGGGCCAGGTGGGGGTGGCACACACATTCAATCCTACCACTCAGGACCCAGAGGCAGGCAGAACTTTGTGAGTTCGAAACCAGCATGATCTACAGAGTGAGTTCCAGGACAGCCAGAGCTGCATAGTGAGACTCTAAGAGGCAGATGGGGAGAGAAATATCCCCTTTCTAAGTTCCCCCCACTCCTGGAAACTCCCATCCCATCCTCTCTCCCCTGCTTCTGTGAGGATGTTCCTTCACCCACCCCACTCCCACTTCCCCACCCTCAATTCCCCTACTCTGGAGCATCTATCAAGCCTTCATAGGACCAAGGACCACTCCTCCCATTGATGCCTGACAAGGAAGTCCTCTGCTACATATGCAGCTGGAGCCGTGGGTCCCTCCATGGGGGGAAATTTAGAAAGGGGATATTTCTCTCCTTTTGTTGGTGGCTTAGTCCCTGGGAGCTCTAGGGGTTTGGTTGGTTCATATTATTGTTCCTTCTATGGGGCTGCAAACCCCTTCAGCTCCTTCAATCCTTTCTCTTACTCTTCTATTGGGGACCCTGTGCTCAGTCCAATGGTTAGCTGCGAGTCTGAACCACCTCCTGGGATCCTCAGGGTGTGCTGGTACACCTTACACCTCCTGGGATCCTCAGGGTGTGCTAGCATATCTTACACCTGGCTTTATCTCCACAACGAAGTCTCCTGGCTCTGACCTCTGACCAGCACCAGAGCTCTACAGTAAGACTGGTAGTTGGTGGCATCTAGATATCTTGCTGTGCACTCAAAGCTTTGTCTGAATAAAGCCTACCAGTCTAGGGCTGGAAAATGAGCACCCTGGAATGGTTCTCCAGAAGATTGAGACTGCAGTAAAGTTGGAACAGCACTCTTCTGACACAGGCCAGCATGGTCTCTGGTCCAAGCTGCCATGATAACCCCCAGCTGCCCCCTTAGCCATTCTCTCACCACACTGTACTCTGTTCTCTCCTAGTAGCCAGAGTAACTACTTTTAAAATGTTATCCAGAGAGCTGGAGATATAGTTCAGTTGGTTGAACACTTGCTTGAGGTCCTGGAGTAAATCCCCAGCTCCCCACAAACCTTGCAACATAGTGAATTCCAGACTAGCCTGGGCTACTGATGTGAGGGGGGAGCCCATCTCAAAGAAGCAAAAAGAAAACAAAACCCGAAGTTATTTTTCACCTTCCAAGTTGGCAAAGACCAACAGCGCTGCTATTGTTGGTATACACAGGAATGCTGGTGGGAGGGAAGCTTGTTGGCAATAGCCAACAAAGTCACAAAGGCGCATTCCATTAGCTCAGCCAGCTTTTCTAGGAAACTGTTACACTGGACCTGGTGCATGTGAGGAACGGCATCTGTGCCATCTTCACTACAGCATGAGGAGTCCCGGGGCCTAATCTCAATAGGAATGCGGCTAGCAGACAGACAGAAGGGGAGCTAGCACAGAACAGACAGGGTGAGAGCATTTCTCCTTGGTTCAGAACACTTCCTATCCAGACTGCCAGGAGACAGGGGAAGTAGCCGGGCTGTCAGACAGGACAGTAGGCAGAGAGAAACGCACCATGGTTCAGGTTTGTTTCCTTGTTTAAAGAATTGTTGAAAACACAGGAGAGTTTATATTATATGCTTTGGTGAGTAGGTTTTTAAAAAATGTGTGTATGTGTGTGTGTGAGTGTATGTGTGTGTGAGTGCGTGTGTGTGAGTGTGTGTGAGTCTGTGTGTGAGTGTGTGTGTGTGTGTGTGAATACGAGTGCGTGTGTGTGTGTGAGTGCATGTGTGAGTGCGTGCATGCGTGTGTGTGTGTGTGTGTGTGTGTGTGTGTCTGTGTGTGTGTGTCTGTGCTTTGGAGCATGCACGTGTGGAAGTCAGAAGACAACTTCCAGAAGTTGGTTTTCTTCTACCATTTGTATCCCAGGCATTGACCCCAGGCTAAATGCTAAGCACCATTCTGCCCCTCCCCCACTGCCCTTTTAGACCCCCCCCCCATCTCCATGCACTGTTCTTTAATGGTGTATCATGCATCTCTGGCTGGCCTTAAACTCTGCTGCAAAAATTATCTTGAACTCTTGAACTTCCTGTCCTCACCTCTCAAGTGCTGGGATTACATGTACGTTTTACTGGATTGGGCTTCATATTATTTCTCTTTGTGTGTGTATGATGTTTGTGGTCTGTGTGTGTGTGTGTGTGTGTGTGTGTGTGTGTGTGTTTGTGTGTGTCCGTCCATGTTCACATGTGCCTGCGGGTGGAGAGAGGCTGTTGCTTCTCAGGAGCCATCTGCATGTTTTCTGAGTTAGGGACTCTTACTGAGGAGACCTATGGTTCAGACATTCACTTAGGCTGGCTGACTAGAGAGCCCCAGGGATACTCTTGTCTTCATCTCTCTGGAGCTGGGATTATAAACAAGAACAGCCACACTGGGCTTTAACATGTATGGTGGTTTGAATGAGAATGCCCCCCTTCCCCCGCTGGAGAGGCTGCTTAGCGGTTAAGAGCACTGACTGCTCTTCCAGAGGTCCTGAGTTCAATTCCCAGCAAGCACATGGTGGCTCACAACCATCTGTAATGGGATCTGATGCCCCCTTCTGGTGTGTCTAAAGACAGCTACAGTGTACTTACATAAAATAAATAAATCTTTAAAAAGAAGGAGGAGGAGGAAGAAGGGGAAGAGGAAGAAGAAGAGGAGGAGGATAAGGAGGAGGAGGAGGAAGAGGAGGAGGAGGACAAGGAGGAGGAGGAGGAAGAGGAGGAGGAGGACGAGAATGCCTCTTTTCTCATAGGCTCATATGTTTGAGTCTTTGGTCCCCAGTTGGTGGAACTGTTTGGGAAGGATTGGGGGTGTGGCTTTATTGAAGGAGGGGGCCATTGAGTTGAAAAGACTCATGCCATTCCCAATGTAATTCTTTCTGCCACCTCCCCCTCCAACCTGTCACCGTGCCTTTGTATTGTCATCATAGACTCTAACCCTCTGACGCTGAGCCCGATTAAATGTCTTCTCTGTAAGCTTCCATGGTCCTGGCATCCCATCACTGCAGTGGAAGAAAGAGACGGACATGGGTGCTGGGGTTTGAACTCAAGCTCTCGTGTTTACTCAGCAAGCACACTACCAACTGAGTCACCTTCACAGAACTTCTCACTATCTTCTTTTTAGTAGTGGGTCAAGACAGAGTTTCTCTGTGTACCCCTGGCTGTCCTGGATCCTGGTCTGTAGACCAGGATGGCCTTGAATTCACAGAGATCCTCCTGTCTCTGCCTCCCAAGTGCTGGGATTAAAGGTGTGTATCACTATCTTCTTAACAAGGAAGGTTTCTAATCTTTTTCCTCCTTTTGTTTTTATTTTTTGAGACACGATTCTGCCATATATCCTAGGCTGGCTTTGAACTCATCAGTGTTGAACTTACAAGCATGGAGTACCATGCTCACCTTCCCCAGAGTTTACAAGAGAAGAACTGTGCAGACGGGGCCCCTGGAGAGGACACAGGAGTTAAGAATGGTTGCTGTTCTTCCAGAGGACCAGAGGTTGGATTCTAGTATCCATGTCAGGTGGCTCACAGCCACCTGGAACTCCAGCTTCTGAAGGGATCTGAAGACCAAGCTTCACAGGCTGGAGCATGTGCACACACACACACACACACACACACACACACACACACACGGAACTAAAAATCATGAAATAAAACTTTAACCAAAATAGGGACAATTCAGGTTTGTAGTTCAGTTCAGAGTACTTACCTAGTATGAAGAAGCCCTGGGTTTAATCCCCAACAACATGTGAAACTGAATGTAGTCATCTGGTAGTGCTCCCCTTTAGTCCCAGCACTTGGGAAGCAGAGGCAGGTGGATATCTATGAATTGAAGGTCAACAAGTACCAGGACTGCCAGGATTACACAGAGAGACCCTGTTTCAAACAAAAACCAAACCAAACCAAACAATAACAACAAAACCCCAATCAAACAGAAGAACTTGAGTGTGCTGGCTCAAACCAGTGTCCTATCACTTGGGAGGAGGAGGAGGCCAAAGAGTCCAAGGTTACCCTAGGCTGTGTAGTGAGTTTGATTCCAACCCAAGATAAAAGAGACCTTATCTCAAAACAACCATAAAGATCCCAACAGCTGTTCTGTTGTTAATTTTCTAGCAGGTGGATCTGTGGCCTTTGGTAGATGTGTTCCCTCCACTTTGTTCTCTGTTGCTGTGACAAACACCAAACACCGTGGCCAGAAGCAATCTGGGGAGGAAAGGGTTTGTTTCTTCTTAGAGTTTACAGTTCGTCATGAAGGGAAGCCTGGGCTGGACCTTGGAGGAGTGTGGCTTACTGGATGTTCTTTTGTATAACCCAGGACCACCTGCCTGTGGGGACAACTTCCCCCGTTGACTGGGTCTTCCCACACCAATCATTAATCTAGAGGTAGACTTGCTTATAGGCCAATTTTTTTTTTTTTTTTTTTTTTTTTGGTTTTTTGGTTTTTCGAGACGGGGTTTTTCTGTGTGGTCCTGGCTATCCTGGAACTCACTTTGTAGACCAGGCTGGCCTCGAACTCAGAAATCCGCCTGCCTCTGCCTCCCAAGTGCTGGGATTACAAGCGTTCACCACCACTACCCGGCTTTTTTTCTTTTTTCTTTTTCTTTTTTTCTTTTTTCTTTTTTTCTTTTCTTTTTCTTTTTTTTTTTTTTTGGTTTTTTGCCTATAGGCCAATTTTATGGAGACATTTTCTTATTTGAGGTTTCTTCTTTCCAGATAACTCCAGCTTGTGTTAAGTTGACAAAACAAACAAACAACAACAACAACAACAACAAAACCCAAAAAACCAGCCAGCCCATGTTCTTTAGTATATACATTTTTATTTATTCTTTAAGGATTTTGTACTTGTATCCAGTATATGTTAGTATATCAACATATATATCTCACTCCTTTCCTCCAGCTCTCCCCTAAACCCTTAAACTGTCTTGTTTTCCCAACTTCAAATCTTTTCTTTTTATTTAAACTGTCTTTCCCTTTTCCTTCCTTCTTTCCTTTCTTTCTTCCTTTCCTTCCTTCCTCCCTTCCTCCCCCTTTCTCCCCCTCCCCCCTCTCTTTTAATGACCCAGTAAGTCCAATATGTTTTTTTTCTATATGTACATAGATGTGGAGCCATTTCCTGAAGCATAGGCAACCTACCAGTGCATACAGCCCCCCTACACACACACACACACACACACACACACACACACACACACACACACTTACTCACACACACAAGACTTACTCTCTCCATCCTCCTTCCGCCAGCAGCTGTTAAACTACCTCAGCTAGAGGCAGGCTCTCCGGAATGTCTACCGGCCTGTTCTTGTCCCAGGTAACCACAGCTGCTTTTACACTTGAGAATGCAATGGTCACGCCATATCCAGAAGGCAGAAATTCACAGCACTCCTCACTCTCCAGCTCTTCCGTCCCTCCTTCCTCCTCTTCTGTGAGGCTCCTGAGCCTGGGCGCAGGCGGCTCTTTAGGGATGAGTGATACTGTCACTTCTCAGCATGGTTCCGAGTCTCTGCATTAGTTGCTGCCCATTGCAAAAGGAAACTTCTCTGACTGTGGTTTAAAGAAGCACAAACCTATGGGTTTAATCATAAATAGTCAGAAGGCAATTTGACAACATAACCATAGCAAAATGATAACATAGGTTCCTCGAGAGCCTATGACCTCCCCAGCCCAGGGCTTTGACCAGGGTTGCAGCAACAAGGAGTGGTAAGAGGTATAGTGGATGTCGGTTTTCAGACCTGCGCTTACATATTTGTGCAGGTTTTCGTGTGTGCACATGCATGGACCAGAGCATCAGCCTCCCTGTCGTTACTCAGGCACCATTCACTTTATTTTTTGAGAAAAAGTCTCTCACTTTTACCTGAACGTCACCTGACTGGCCAACAAATCCAGTGCAGGGGTGGGGAGGGTTACAAGTGGGCGCCACCACTCTAGCTTTGCTATGGGCTCTGAGGGGTCAACTCAGATCCTCACACTTATTGGGTGAGCAGAGCTCTCTCCCAGCCCCTGGGTTGCATTTTCTTCCCATCTCTCCTGCATCTGACATAGCAACCCTGTGAGCAAACCTCAGCAAAACTTTGAGAAAAGTGAATCTGGTCTTTCTACTTACACTGCCTTTTAGGCTCTCTCTAATGTGTGTGTGTGTGTGTGTGTGTGTGTGTCTGTGTGTTGTGTGGGATGAGGATGCATGCATGCATGCATGCATCCATGCATTGCTTTCTGCCTTATTGTCTCTCATAAATTGGAAGTTCGAGAGCTTGTGATATCTGCAAGACTGGCTGACCGGTGACCCCAGGATCTGCCTGACTTTATGCTCCATGCGTGTGCTCACAGCTCTGCCTTGCTTTACATGGGTGCTGGGTTTTCAAACTCCTGTTTTCACAGTGTGTTCTTTCCCACTGAGCCGCCTCCGCAGCCCCTTCTCTCTGGTCTGAGTTTCTGTACATGCGTGCAACCGCCCAACTCCTGCCAGACTCTGATAATCTCTCCCGGCTATTGTCCAATGCATCCTCCAATCATATCATGACTGTTTTCCTTTTTCTGACACACACACACACACACACACACACACACACACACACACACACACACAGAGGCACAGAATTCTTGTTTGTTTGTTTGTTTGTTTGAAATAGTGTCTCACTATAACATGGCTGACCTGTTGGTCATTATGTGGCCTTAAGGTTGGCCTCAAGCTTGCAGAAATCCCCCTGCCTCCACCTGTAGAGTGCTGGGAATTTCAGTAGTCTGCTACCATGCTTGGTTTCTTCTGATTTACTTCTAACCCTCTGGCTCCCTGAAAGTCTCTGGCTTACATCCTCCTAGCTAAGACTCAGGGAATGGGAGTGATGGTTGACTTCATCAACTGGTTACTTAGGGTCATTAGACACAGTGTTCTGAAATACAAATCTGGCACTGATTCAAGAGTTAGAAACTCTCAGTGCTGTGGTGGCGCATGCCTGTAATCCCAGCACTCTAGAAGGCAGAGGCAGGCGGATTTCTAAGTTCGAGGCCAGCCTGGTCTACAGAGTGAGTTCCAGGACAGCCAGGGCTATACAGAAAAACCCTGTCTTGAAAAAAAAAACAAATCCCCCCCCCCAAAAGAGTTAGAAACTCAAGGAAGAAGAAGGGATCCTCATCTTAAAGGTCTCTTAGTCATTTCAGATAGAGAGACTTATAGAACAGGGACCACATGGTAGCCCATGT
This sequence comes from Apodemus sylvaticus, assembly GCF_947179515.1. Classification (NCBI taxonomy): domain Eukaryota; kingdom Metazoa; phylum Chordata; class Mammalia; order Rodentia; family Muridae; genus Apodemus; species Apodemus sylvaticus. Next base: position 6,462,669 of record NC_067488.1, read on the forward strand.
GATCCCAGCCTCTGGGAAAGCTCAAGTAGGAGGTCATAAGTTCGGAGCCAACCTGGGAAACTTAGTGACTGTTTCAAAATAAAATGTCAAAGACATGGGGATTGGTATTAGAGCACTTGTCTAATATGCACGATACCCTGGGTCTTGTGTACACACACACACACACACACACACACACACACACACACTATAGGATAATGTGGGACATTCATAGAACCAAGAAGGGACTAAACCAGTTTCTGAAGGAAAAGGGTGTTAAGGAAGGGTTCCTAAGAGAAGTCTCACACAATGAGTAGATATTAACAAGACAAGCCTTCTATGGTGACTGGAACAGCAGTGTCTGCAAGACCAAAGGCTTGATGGGAAGAAAAAGGCCATAGTCCTGAGTACGAGCTCGTCCAGGTGCGATTGTTCCTGCCTGGTAAGCATGTGAGTACCTGTGTGTGATCTCGATCTTTGACTGGTGGCAGATGTGCTCTGCAGCGAGCGGCCGTGGGGGAAGGAGCCTCGGGCACCGGGAAGTCAGTGCCCTAGAATGTCGAGTGCTGCACTTGGGCAGAGACCCAAGGCTGAACACACCTACTCGGCACTCACAAGGCAGCTTCTCAGAAAGTGGCTGGGCCTGAGCCAGGTTCTGAGACACCCAGGGAGGAGGAGGAGGTGAGCGTGTGAGCTGACTTTACTGTCCAGTCTTCATGACTCTCAAAGCAACTGAAGACACAACCCCGGCAGATGAGAACACAGGCACAAGAAAGTCAAGCCACTTGGCAGACGTCACACAGACCTGGTAGAACGAGAAACGCGTTTCCCAAATTCAAACCACTGAGCACTAAGGAGAAGAGATTTCAGAAATGTGACCTTTGCTAGAGAGTGACAGGAAGTTTTTGGAGATTAGGGTACATTTATAGGCAGAGAGAAAGTCGCCTGGAGACACGGAGCGGTGGTTAGCAGAGCAAGGTTCAGGAAGATAAAGCCAGGCACTTGGGCAATCAGACCTCCAAGGCCATGGTTACAGCAGCACCACCTGGGACAGAAACCAGGCAAGGTGGCCTTAGAGGGGCCACCATTATGGAAGACAGGTGGCCGTGGCTGTTGGCAGGAAGTGGACAGCAGGCCTCAGAGACAACAGAGAACAGAGATGTCATTAGGACTCTCTAGAGAAATGGAGCCAAGACGGGGAGGAAGGCATGTTGGACCCAGGAGAGGAAAGGGATCAAGTCCGAATGAGAGGCACAGGGAAGAACTGCTGTCTCAGTTGGAGTCCAAAGGCAAGAAGAAATCTGAAGATGACTAATCAGGCAGGGCCCTTGCATTAGCTGTCCCGACCTTTACTGATTCCAATAGGCCCACAGACGTTAGGGCTTCTCAGTAGCTCACTGCTTACCACGTCTGCGTTCTAATACTAATCTTATCAGGATATCCCCAGTCACACCAGAATAATGCTTTACCCAAGGTCTGGTCAACAGTCTACATAGATAACAAACCACAGCCGAGAGGGAGGGGGAGGGGGAGGGGAGGGGGGAGGGAGAGGGGAGGGGAGGGAGGGAGGGGGAGGGGGAGGGGGAGGGAGAGGGAGAGGGAGAGGGAGAGGGAGAGGGAGAGGGAGAGGGAGAGGGAGAGGGAGAGGGAGAGGGAGAGGGAGAGGGAGAGGGAGAGGGAAAGAGATGGGGGTGTGGTAAACAGAAAGCTTGGAAGGCAAGAGGGCTCTGACAAGCAACAGGGCCTTAGACCAACTTCAGCTGACCATCCAGGAGCACGCCGGCTTGCTCCAACGTCACATTCCTCCGAGAGTAGGTGCCAAGCTCCAGTTGGTAAATTATTTACAATTTTTATTAGCCAGAAAAGGTGCCTGTTTTCTGGCTGACATTTAATGACTCAGAGTCTTGCCAACCATAGCCCTCACCTTCTGTCAGGTACAGGATACACGTGGCCAGGCCTGCTGAGTGCCTGACCCCGGACCTTCCCACACACAGTGTGCCAGTGCGGCCGAGCGGCTCTGGAACCTGGCTCGTCACTTGTCTATCAGAGTGCCATAGCCAGAATTTAGTTATTTATTTATAGACAGGATCTCATTATGTAACATTGATTAGTTTGGGATCTGTACATAGACCAAGCTGGACTTGAACTTGTAGGGGATCCTGTCCTTGCCTGCTGGTGTTGGAATGGCACTTGCATACCACCATGCCTAGCTGAAGACAGAGTTAAGCCCACCATCGATCGGAGCCTGAGACCCATAGCTTATGCTCGACACGCTCCCATGAAACCAGGACTTAAGTCACATTTCAGATGGACAGGGACAGGAGTGGGGAAGAGGGTGTGGCTCGGTGGATGAAGGCCCTCGCTGGCTGTCGGAACATCGTTCAGGCACAGTGTCATGCAAGAGGAATTCTGAGCGCTTGTGAGAAGACTCCAAGAGAACAAGAGTCTTGTGATCTCAGTGTCTTCGAAACATAGAATTGTTCTTGGAATGTTTTTCTGCCCCCCTCCCAGGCATAGCAGAGAGGAGTACGCTTACTTCAGCTGTGGCTGTCCATGCGCCTCTGTGGAAGAACAATCTTTAGTCACATGTGGCTTGTCCCGGTTACACACCTTACTCACAAGAATCTCCCTAACCTTAAGAGTCTTAATTGCCTGATGCTCTGAGGAACATTAGCGATCGCTAAGTCTTTAGTCCATTTCATTTTTAGGCTCCACTCTCCCAAATTCACACCACCAACTAGAGAGGTAAACTCTATACAAACATGGAGACCTGAGTCCCAGCCCAGGAACCCACATGGTGGAAGCGAAGAACTGAGAACTGATCCCCAAGTTGTCTGCTGGCGTCACTATAGCACGGCAACACATATAGCCATAAAATAAAAGATTTTAAAATAAAAATAAGTAACAAGTAGGATTTCGACATGATCTGGATGTGGCAGCACATGCCAACACTTGGGAGGTAAAGGCCGGACGATCAGGGGTTCAAAGTCATCCTTGGCTACACAGCAAGTTCAAGGCTAAGGTGAGATACACAAGCGAATGTCTCCCAGCAAAAGAAAATAAAGAAAGAAACAAACAGAAAAACCCTTGGCTGGGAATGTAGCTCAGCAGACCACTTGTGTAGCACATGCTAGGTTTAACCTTTAGCACTGCAAAAATCAAACAACTGCCAGGCAGAGGTGGTGAACACCTTTAATCCCAGCACTTGGGAGGCAGAGGCAGGTGGATTTCTGAGTTCGAGGCCAGCCTGGTCTACAGAGTGAGTTCCAGGACATCCAGGGCTACACAGAAAAACCCTGTCTTGGAAAACCAAAAACTACCACGACCAAAAACAACAAAAAATCAAACTATTAAAATATAGCCCATGTTTCCAGTCAGGAGATGACTCCACGGTTAGGAGCACCTTGTAGGGGACCGAGTTCAGTTCCTAACCCTCATGTCTGGTGATTCACAGCCATGAGTAAATTCAGCTCTAGGGAAACTGGTTTCCATGGTCCTTGTGGTCACATGAACAAATCTCTAGCAACCTAAATCAATCAATAAAAAATTATCTATATACATATATAATTTCAACATCATTTTCATGGGCCTCTTGATAATGTCGTGATAGAATTACTGTGCCACAATGTTCTTAGGAAAATAAACGATCACTTTTTAGTTACTGTCGTTGAGGCAGAATCTCATTGTAGCCCAGGCTGGCCTCACAACTTTCAATAATCATCCTATCTTCATGTCCAGAGAGCTGGGATTGCAGGCATGAGCCACCTCACCCAGCAACTGACAACTACCAGGAAGGAGTCTGCTCACGCGGCTTTTGAACTGTGATAGGACTGACGTAAGTGTTCCGTCTGGAGTACAGGCTGGTACAGGGCGAACTTTCAGCAGTCAGAGAGGCTAGGCTGGAACCTGCCCCACCTTTGTTAGCTGTGTGCCTCTGAGTAAGTTCCTCATCCTCTCTGCGGCTGTTTCTTGAACTAAATAGAGAGGAATGATAACAAATGGTGGATAAGAGAACAGTGCACTTCTTGGTACTATTCCGTGTGTGTGTGTGTGTGTGTGTGTGTGTGTGTGTGTGTGTGTGTGTAGTGTCCAGTTCACAAACAGGTTCTCTGAAAACACCAAGCTGTTGAGTCATTAGTAAAAGAAAATGTAAGGTGAATTTGTTGGGCTGAAACATTCAGTTTGAGAACCCCAAGCTGGGCTAATTCTGGCGATGGAAACCCCGGGTCTGGATTTTTGAGTTGTAAGGTCAGAACACGTAGGAACTGCGGCTCTGGAACATTGGGCACAGTAGGCTGGGAGTTGGATGGAGGAAGAGATTAAGTAGAGTCAGAATAGTGAGTCTGACCTCACTTATTCTCACAGTGACCCTTTGTACGGACACAGTTGGGTGACATGCAAAGTTGGAACACTGTCAGCAGAGAGCAGGTTCAGATGAGGAGAGAGGAAAAAGGCAGGGCGAGCGTGGCGGAGCTGAACAGAGCCTGCGCAGAGGAGCTGAACAGAGCCTGCGCAGAGGCAGAGCCTGTACAGAGACTGCGCAGAGACTTGGTCTCCCTCGCTGAGCCGCGTGACCTAGGTGGCTGTACCGTGTGTCTGTACTGCAGCAGCAGACAGACAGCTAGCAAATAATCCTTCAGGCATTGGGTGCAGGATGAGGTCGATGGCTCAGTGGGTTAAAGTGCTTCTTTCACAAGTGTGAGGACTTCAGATGTCCTGAACTCACGGGCAGCCAGATTCGGTAAGCGCTTGTCTGTAACCTCAGCACCCTAGTGATGAGAGGGGAAACAGGAGCAATCTTAGAGCTCCCGGGTCAGCTCCCCCGGCATGCACATCACTGAACTGTGAAACCAACTCGAACAGGGTGGAAGTCATGAACTGACACCCAGACACCGCATCTGTTCTCTGATCTCCACATGCACGGTACACACAGGCGAGAACGTGCCTACAGACGCAGACACAGATACAGTCACACACACACACACACACTCATACTTCTTTAAACAAACAGTGAAAAAGGAAGCTTCCACTGTAAACTAAGCCTCAGAGGAAAGACTGAGGCGCCCATGCAAAGTTCAGTGGGAGCTGTTCGCACAGAGCTGAAGTGAGGAATCTGGAAACAGTTTGGGAGAACATGGAAGTGTCTTCCAGGCTAAAAGGACAATCCTCGGGACCCAAAATGAGCATCTTTGTCCAAAGCTGGCAAAAATATCAAAGGATGGGAACATGAGCACAGAAGAATGACACAAGATGTCCTCAAAAGCTAGATGGGGGTGGGGTGGGGTGAGGTGGGGGGATGGAGGTGAGGTGGCTCAGTGTATAGAAGGGCTTGCCACCAAGACTCATGACCTGGGTTCAATTCCTGAAATGAACTCCCGAGAGTTATCCTCTGAGCTCGACAATTGAGCAAGTAAGAGAGTGTGTGTGTGTGTATGCATCTGTATGTGTATGTGTGCATGTATGTCTGTGTGTCTGTGTGTGTGTGCATGCACATGTGCATGCAATGCCTCTGGAGTCTAGAAGAGTTTGGTGACTCCCCTGGAGTTGATTATGGTGGTTGTAAGCCACTTGACACGCTGCTGGGAATGAAGTCCCAGTTCTCTGCAAGAACAGAGAGTACTCCAGCTTCCGGAACCATCGCTCCAGCTCCTGTCCAAGCCTTTCTTACTTGGATAAAGTTTATGGGAGGCCAGATCCCAGTTCTCATGATGAGAACTAAAGCTTAGAAGGGAAGAGATTTGAGGCAGTGTGGAACTATAAACCCTGCTCTTAGGAACGAGAGACCAGAGGACCAGGATTAAGGCCAACCTTGGCTACATATAGAATGCAGTCTCAGTCTGGGCTATCTGAGACTCTCTCAAAATAACCAAAGAACAGCAAAAACCAAGGAGGGAGCTAAGTGGTGGGACACACCTTCAATCCCAGCGCCTGGAAGGCAGGGGTAGGTGAAAATGGTCTACAGAGAGGGTTCAGGACAGTCAAAGCTACACAGAGAAACTCTGTCTTGAAATTCCAAAACAAAGAAAAAAAGAAAGAAAGAAAGAAAGAAAGAAAGAAAGAAAGAAAGAAAGAAAGAAAGAAAGAAAGAAAGAAAGAAAGAAAGAAGGAAGGAAGGAAGGAAGGAAGGAAAGACAGACTAAGGAGGGAAGAAAAGGAGAATCACCTTTCCATCCCCCACGGCACTCAGAACAACAGTCAGGTGCTCTGTCTGACCTGGAACTTTGAGTCATGAGGGTGTACCCTAGAGAGGCAGCATCATGTAAAGGTGCTTGGGATGACTGTGGTAGAGTCTGGAGTATGGAGAGATGAGCGTTTGCAAGCAACAGAGTCCACATATAGTGACCGACGTCTGCTGACATCTGGGTGGTGAAAGGCTGGGCCCATAGCAAGTCGTTTAGAGTTTGCTGCTGAAGCCATCCTGAGTCTCCTTCCCAGTGTTCCTCCTGCTTCTCTGAGTTCCTGAGTCACCCTAAGTAAATTCTTCTTCCATTGAAAAGTTCACTACTGTTGTTTTCTGTGGTTTGAAAACAAGCATCTAGACCAATACAACAGGAACACGAGTCACAGTTTGAAAAGATAAGATAGGAGTATAGGAGTGCCGGCCCGTAGTCTGAGCAATCAGAGGCTGGCTAAGCATTTGAGGCCAGCCTGGGCTAAATAGTGAAAATTTATCTCAAAAATGAAACAGGGACCCTCTCAGCCTCATCTTCTAGCCGATCTACACACTTTTGTGTGTTAGCCACCGTTCTGTCAGGGACCCCGAGTGACCACACCGGGCTGGGGCTCAGGTCAGTGCCTCTTCAGCCCTCTTCAGAGAAACTTTCTCCTACAGTTCCTAACACAGAGAGCCACCCTCTGCAAAGAGTGAGAGACTCCAGTCCTAAGCCAGATGATGTCATCATCAACCTCCCACTTTAACCCCACACCCCACCCCACCCCCACCCCCACAAGGCTCAGGGATCTATGTGGAAGAGAAGGCAGAAAGATTGTTGGAGCCAGAGGTGATGGAGGACTCTAAGGAAACAGTGTCTTTGGCATTCAGCAGGGCTGATGCACATGTGAACTGACAGAGACTGTGATGGCATGCACAGGACCTGCACAGGTTCAAGCCAGACTGAGAGGAAGAGGTAGACATGAGCTCCCGCCCCTAACCAAGAAGCTATTTATAGAAGCTACTTGCTGTCAAAGAAAAAGTAGTTTCCTCTGATGGAGTCTAACTGGATATACTAAGCATACTTCAGAGCAGGTTCCATGCCCAGGAGTAGCTGACCAACACAAAACAAAGTCTAGGATATTTTTGTATACTTTTTGTCTCACTTTGGTTTATTTTGGGTATTTTTTGGTCTTGTTGGTCTATTAATTGTTTATTTTCCATTTTGTGAGCATTTTAATATGTGGTTTCTGGGGTTTTTGTTTGCTTTTGAGAGAGAGAGAGAGATTGGATGGGTAAGGAGGTGGAGAGGAGGAGAGGAGAGGCTCTGGGAGGAATTGGGCGAGGAAAAAATAGGATTGAAAGATAATGTATGAAAAAAAATTCAGTACAAGAAAAGTCAAGTCAAACCAAACAGAACAAAGACATTGCTGCTATATAGAAACTAGAAGGCTAGGTGTGATAGCATATTCCTGTAATGTCAACCTTGGAACTCCAGAGTGGGGTTTTCTCTAAAGGAGGAAGAGGCCCGCATTTTAGCCAAGAGCCAGTCAGAAGCAAAGCACTGTTGAGTGTGTGAAAACAGAGTGAGCTTAGCTTGAAGAGTGGTCCTCACGGAGGTTGTGTTAGCAGGCAGCGTGGAGCAAAGGAGGCGAGGCTAACAGCCTTGAGAAGCAGCCTTGGCCCCGGGGCCAGGAGGTGTTCCTGGGACCTGAGAACTTCCTGAGATGGGGCTCAGCTTTCTGAGAGAAGCTCTGTCCAGCTCAGACCTCTAAGGAAGGGTTTCAAAAGGAGGGGCGCGGGTGCCCGGGGTGTGGCTCAGTCGGCGGGATCTAGGGTGCAGGTAGAACTGATTTGGGGATGGTCCGAGACACCGAAGCCAGGGCTCTGAGACGCTGCTGCTGGCCCTAGCACAGGCTCAACTTGGTTGCAGCTCTCTCTCCTCTACTGTTTGCTGAGCGCATCTAAGATCGGAGGCTCCGGTGCTAATAAGATCTCAGCGTGGAGCCCCCACGAGGAGATTCGGGCCCTTATATGCATCCAGGCTTCCTTTGCTCCTGCCATGGGAGGACACACCAAGAAGGCGCTATCAAGGCGTAGGCACGCAACTCAGCGAGAGAATGCTTGCCAAGCAGTTATGAGCCAGCGCGTGTAAACACACATGCGCGCGCGCACACAGAATTTGTGACTGGTGCATGTCAGTAATCCTAGCACATACGAGGCTAAGGTAGGAGGATCAACAGTTCAAGGCTAGCCTCAGCTGCATGTGGCCCAGACTAACGAGCGATAAACGAAAGAAAAAGTCCCCATCTGGAAACAGAAAAGGGGTCTGAGCGGACATTGAATATACAGGCAGTGGGATCTTGGTCACCTCGACCCTGGACTGTAAGAAACTTCGGGGCTGGAAAAAAAAATGGCTCGGCAGTTAAAAGCATTGCCGTTCTTCCAGAAGCCTCCAGTTTAGTTCTCTTTAGGGTATCTGACACCTCTAGCTTCCATGGGTGTCTGTTGTGATGTGCACATCCATAGACAAATTCACAGGCACACATGCACATGATTAAAAAATAAAGCTAAGGCTGGGCGGTGGTGGAGCACGCCTTTAATCCCAGCACTTGAGAGGCAGAGGCAGGCGGATTTCTGAGTTCGAGGCCAGCCTGGTCTACAGAGTGAGTTCCAGGACAGCCAGGGCTACACAGAGAAACCCTGTCTCGAAAAAACAAAAATAAAAACAAACAAAAACAAAACAAAAAAAATAAAGCTAAAATAAAATATATATTTAGAAAAAATGCTAGAAAGAAGGAAGGAAAGGAGGGGACGGAGGGGAGAAGAGAGAGAGAGAGAGAGAGAGAGAGAGAGAGAGAGAGAGAGAGAGAGAGAGAGAGAGAAGGGAGAAAGAAAGGGATGTCTTTTTTTTTTTTAATATTTATTTATTTTATGGAAGTAGACTGTCGCTGTCTTCAGACACACCAGAAGAGGGCATCAGATTCCATTACAGATGGTTGTGAGCCACCATGTGGTTGCTGGGGATTGAACTCAGAACCTCTGGAAGAGCAGTCCATGCTCTTAACCACTGAGCCATCTCTCTGGCCCAAAAGGGATGTCTTGAACTGAGGAGGGGCTTGTCCTGTGGTAGAGTGTGTCCTTAGCAGATATAAAGCCATGGGCTAGATCCACATTGTGCACACACAGACAAGGAGAGAGGGAAGAGGAGAGAAAAGAGAAGAAAAGGAAAAGCATCTCTACTAACAATCTCAGCAAACTAAACTAAGGCACCGTGTTAGGCAGAGACACTAGCGTGCTCTGCTCCGGAACTAATGAACCCATTCCATTACTGGCTAACAGGTGGAGAAATTATGTGCACACCTTGAGAGTGATTATAAGCCCACGGCTCTGAACAGCATTATTATAGGTTGTATTTCTTCAGAACTTTATATATGTATTCTGCTGACATATGTGCTGATTGTAATTTTTTCCTTGTTTTATCTTTTGACTTTTTGAGGCATCATCTCCTGCAGCCCAGGCTGGACTTGAACTTGCTATGTAGTCAAGGATGACCTTGAACTCCTTCCTGATCCTCTTGCCTTTATCCCCCAGTGCTCCGCCTCGCATGGCTGATAATTTCTATATTGTGGAGACAGGTCTCACTGTATTGCTCAAGCTGGCTACCAACTCTTGCCTTTCCTCTTCAGCTATTGAATTTCCAGGATTATAGGCAAGTGTTTTTGCCTTCAAAGTGATTTACAATTTCATGGAAAATGTCATAAAAATTTGAATGAAGACTGATTTAGTTACAAGGACTTTTAGCAATGCTAGTTCTTACTGTTTTTGTCTGGCTTGGTTTTGCGTTGAGATAGGCTTCCAACGCTCCTGTGTAGCAAAGGTATGCACTACTGTCTTCAGTTCATGTGGTATCAGGGATTAAACACGGGATGCTGTGGGTCATGGGCAAGACCTCCACCAACAGAGCTACATTCTCAGCCCCTACGTTCTTTCTTTTCTTTCCTTCTTTTTCTTTTCTTTAATTTTCTCTTTGTTTTTTGTTTGTTTGTTTTGCTTTTTGTGTAGCCGTGGTTGTTCTGGAATTCACTTCGTAGACCAGGCTGGCCTCGAACTCAGAAGTCTGCCTGCCTATGCCTCTGGTGTGCTGGGATTAAAAGCATGAGCCACCATGCCCAGCTGCTCCTATTTTCTTAAGTATGAGACATGTGCCATGATGATATGGAATACTGACATTAGGGGAAATTACATGGTGAGTCTCTCTCTCTCTCTCTCTCTCTCTCTCTCTCTCTCTCTCTCTCTCTCTCTCTCTCTCTCTCCTCCCTGGTTTTCGGAAACAGGTTTCATGTAGCTCAGGATGGCCTCAAACTCACTATGCAGCCACTATATGTTACCTCCAACTCCTGATTCCCCTGCCTCTACCTCCCAAGTGCTAGGAACACAGGCTTGCATCACCACGCTCCATTTTTGAGTGCGCTTTCTATACTGTCTATCTTTGAGGGTGTTTTCTATCTGTCTGTCTGTGAGGGCACTTTCTATACTGTCTGTCTTTGAGGGCGCTTTCTATCTGCCTGTCTGTGAGGGCGCTTTCTATCTGTCTTTGAGGGTGCTTTCTATCTGTCTGTCTTTGTGGGCGCTTTCTATACTGTCTACCTTTGGAACGCTCTGCTTGCTCTCGTGTGGAGCGGTGTGCATAGTATATATCTGTGTTTATGCCCCTGCACATACATGAGTGTAGGAAGGTGTACAGAGGCCAGAGGCTGACTCTGAGAATCTTCCTCCAAGGCTTCCCATCTTATCATTTTGTTTGTTTTGTTGGGGCTCTCACTCTGTAGCCCTGGCTGGCCATGAAAGCCAGGCTGACTGCAAGCTCACAGAGACCCACCTGCTCCAGCAGTGTGAAGGTTAAAGGTGTCCACCACCCTACCTGGCCCTTCATCCTTGAGGCAAGGTATCACATTGATCCTGCAACTCACCAACTCAGCCATGCTGGCTGCCCAGTGAGTCCTAGGAATAATTTTCCTGTCCCAACCTGCACAGCTCTGTGATTGCAGGTGTGTTATGTACCTTTTAAATGGTTATAGGTGTGCCATGCACTTTTGTCATGGGTAAAGTTTCTTCCTCATGCTATGCACCTGTAAGACCCCCCCAAAACCGAGGGTGCCCCAGCACCCCACGCCTCGGAAGGCGACACCCAAATCACTCACGAGAATCGGTCTCGATGCAATAACATGAGGATTTCTTTATTCCAGAATTCTGGGTTCCACAGCCGTACATGGTGCAGGGCTAGAAGACTGTGGACCCCGAGTGCAGAATTGGGACAGCTTTTATAAATTCACAACAAAGCCCGCAAGAGTCACCAACCAATCATTCCTTAGCATGGAGAGCCCGCGAAATGTGAGCCAACTGATTTGTACTACTCCATAGTTTTTAGGCCAATCAGTTTAAATTATCAGAACCGCGCTCAGTGGACCAATTGGTTTCCTATTTTCTTGGAGTCTATAGCTGCTTGAACTCCTGGATAGGTAATGGCGTAAGCAGTTTACAGAAACAAGATAAGCTTAGCTCATTTCCTGTAACCTTGTGGAGCCAGGGTCACCTATTCAAGGCCTTTTTGCTTAGCTCTTAAAGGGCGGGCTCTGGAATGTGACCTTTTACCTAGTTTCTAACAAAGAGCACGAAGTGCAGGCTCTGGAATATGAAGTGTTTGGGGCTCCTTAGAAGGCTGGAGTTAGGCTGTGTTTTCTATTCTTTCACACCAAGCACATTACTGACTGAGCCATCTCATCTACCATCTCAGCACTGAGAAACAGTTCGTAGGATCAGAAGTTCAAACTCAGCTACGTAGTGGGTTTGAGGCCAGCCTGCCCGATATGAGACCTTTTCTCAAACAACAACAACAATAAAAAACAACCGAACAAAATTACCCAGTAGCTTCCTTCTGGAGAAAGCTCTCTTACAGACCAGCATGAAGTCTGGAGACATAACCGTGGTAGAGTGGGCCTTTAATATGCAGGGGGTCTATCCTGGGTTTATTCCTAACACACAATCACAAGCCTAGTATGATCCTTTGGGCACATAACCCAGGCTGGACCAAACAGTTTTCCCCTGAGAACTTTCTACACACAAAGAGGGTAGGAGAGGGAAATCAGCCATAAGGAAAGAGGCCTTCCAGTCTGCACGAGGAGTTGTTCAGTCTGGGAGCACAGGGGCTCAGCAGCCGTCTTTCACAGCACCAGGGAAGGAACCTTCACATGTGATGACATCAGCAGAAGGGTGGCATGGAGTGGGAAGGTCACGGGGTTACTGGACCTATGATTAGGACTAAAGTCTCCGGACCCTCCTCTGCTGACCTCCAAAGGCTCAGCTGACAGATTGACCCTTGACTCCAGGAGACCGCCCTTAGCCTATGGTCAACCACAATCAAATATTATTCCCCCTTTGCCTTCAAACTAGCTTAAGTTTCTGTCCCTTCCTAATCAATGCAACACAGAGTCCATTTGTCAAGGTCACTGTGGAACTCACTGGATGCAAAGGTTGACCTGACCTTTAACCTTGCGTGTGTGAGGTTTGGGGGTGGGCTCCCTCTATAAGTCAAAGCTGTCAAGGCTGAAGATAACAAAGTGAAATGCACGAGTTCACTCCTGCCTTTAGCATCGACTGGCTGAGAGATCTTGGGAAAGATTTAAATCGCTTGTGTCTTAACTTATCATCTAAACCATCTGTAAAATATTACAAGGTCTGTGTATATTAGATGGGGTTATACATTTTCCATTTTTCATATGTGTGTACATATATATGTTTTTGCCTGTATGCATGTGGGTGCATGTGAGTGTATGTGTAGATGTGTACACTTGCATGTGGAGATCATAAGTTGATGTAGAAAATCATCTGCTCCCACACAGCTTTCCTGATACACAGAGTGATGTGCTATGTATGTTTATTTTCTTTGGAATCTTCTCTCCTTTATAGACAAGGTTATTTATCAGCTGAGGTCAGAACCCTTCCTGGCTGGGTCAGGGCATGCTGCAAACTGCCCTGTAATTGCAAGTCCCTGTAATAATGCTTTTTTTGGCCAGGACACAAACCACACTCAAGAAGGTCTTCCTGAGTGCTGAAGGTCAAGCAACTGGAACTTTCTCAAGCTTTTAGAGGACTAGAAGTCTGAAAACAAAGCTGCGTCTCCAGGAGCAACTGTCAGCAGCAGGTGAGTGTTCCTGGTATCTGGCCTTGACTCTGCTACCTGGCAGCCATCTTACCTCAGTTTATCTGTAGCATAGGTTTATAGTAGAACTGCCTTGATTTTTGTGGGAAATTTTTGTTTTAACATGTATTTACTGTGTGTGCTCATATTTGTGTGTATACTCATTAGTGTGTGTGTGTTTGTGTGTGTGTCATAGGCTAACTCAGAGGAGTCATCCTCTCCAATTGTCCAGGAATGGATCTCAGGTTGTTAGGTTTGGCAACAGGCACCTTTAACCAGGAAGCTACATCTCCTCCATTGTGTGAAAATTAAAAATTCAACAATTTGGGGGTTGAAGAGATGGTTCAGTGGTTAAGAGCACTGGCTGCTTTTCCAAGGGACCACGGTTCAATTTCCAGGTCCGACATGGCAGCTCACACCTGCCTGATCTCCAGTTCCAAGGGATCCAATACCCTCACAGACACATATGCAGGCAAAATATGAATGCACATCAAATAAAAATAAGCATTGAAAATTAAAAAAAAAAAGAATTTGCAAACTGGGCACAGTGGCACATGCCTGTGACTCCAGCAAGAAGGAGCTGGGGACAGGATAAGGAGTTAACGTTAGCTTTGGCTATATATGGAATTTGTAGCCTGTACTACTGAAAACTCGTGCTAAGACAAACCACAAAACAAACAAGAAGCAGTCTGATAGCGTGTGAGTCGTGAAGCGTTGTGTAAGCAAGCGGGAGCGGCTACTGCACAGTTTCCATGACACTGGCGACTAACGCAGGAGGCGGTTCTCTTTCGTCTGCTTTGCACAGGACCTTTTCAGTCGCACTAATGCGAGGTACTTTGCTAAAGAGCTACACAAAGGAGCATCTTTTAAAGGGGCAGACAAAGTCGGGGCATGGTGGCACTTGCCTTTAATCCCAGCACTGGAGGAGTCAGAGGCAGGCAAATCTCTGTTGTGAGACTGAGACTAGCCTCGTCTAATATGATGAGTTCCGGGCCAGCCAGGGCTACATAGTGAGGCCTTATCTTTAAAAAGAAAAAAAAGGGTGGGGGTGGGGGTGGGGGGTGAAGCCAGGTGGCAGAGGCGCAGGCCTTTTACCCCAGTGCTCAGGAGGCAGAGGCGGTCGGATCCCTGTGAGTTCAACGCCTGCCTGGTCTACAGAGTGAGTTCCAGGACAGCCAGGGCTACACAGAGAAACCCTGTTTTGAAAAAAATAAAAATGGGGGTCAGGGTGGGACAGACAAGTCACTCATTCATGGTCGTGGTCCTTCTTTAAAGTTCCAAAGAAAAGACACAGGTAAGACCCTCACTAAGGAGAAGTTTCAGAATTAAATTCAAGTGACCCAGGTGGCCTTGACCTGGCCCTTCCGGTACAGGTTGCCACCTGTACTTCCATCCCTGCAAGGATCGTTGTCTCCACCCAGCACGCACACTGTAGAAGCTCCTAGTTTCCTTAACTGTGAAGCGGGGCCACCTAAGTCCTTAGCACGGGTCTCAACAGAGCGTGAGGAACACTTCCGGGGAGGTGAGTGACACTTCCGGGGAGCAGAGATGCCACCAGGAAGCTAATTTTAGAGCCGAGTACTGAAGGCAGGCGAGATGTTGCCAGAAGGCAGGGGGTGCTGAGGAACCCCGCTCTCTGTCCCCCAGACTGGAAACAGCCTGTGCCTTTGACAAAGAATGAGCGCGCTGTGTTCAGCAAAAGGCACAAAGAGATCCTGGCTGGAGTGAGGGCTGCACGGGCAGGAGGGGCCTGGCGAGCTAACACTGAAGGGGAACTAGGAAAAGAGGCTGCTGGGTCCCTGGGCCGGCCCTGGTTCTCCCCTAGCTCCCCATGGCTTTGAAGAGGCATTTCTGGTTGTCAGGCAGGGCGAGGCTATTCAGTGCTCTGCAGTCCATATTGGTGCGAGGCGAGTTAAGTAACTTCCAAGCCAGACATGGTGACTGGTGTCTACACTGCCAGCACTTGGGAGGTCAAGGCAAGAAGCTCGCCAGTCTGAGGTCTCCGCCGAGACTTACAGGGTTGAGAGGCTTTTCTCTGTCCTTCAGCATTAACCGCCCAGTGCGTTGTACTGGTTTAGATCGGTATTTACTGCTGCTTTTCAATTTTCCAGTACTGTGTGTACTAGTGATAAACTGGAGCAGGCCATTCAGCTTCCCCGGGCCTCAGTTTCGAGAGAATTAGATTGAACATAGACTCTTATGTCTCCAAATCAAAGCTCCTATCCAGGAAACCTAGCTCAGTGGCCAAACTGAAAACCCATGCATCCTTCTTAGCCGCCCCTTGCTAATATGCATGGAACCCCGTCAATCCCCCCAGAATACGCCTCTCTCCCTCACTTCCGCTTCCGTGGGCATCACCTCTGCCTCTCCCTTGGCTACCGTGGTGCTCAGGTGACTCTTGCTGTGGCTCCTGTCACTCGTACCCTGCATGGACTAGGCGGAACAACTACTTGTTAAATCTCACATCACACCGCAGCTGAAGACCCGCAGTATTCCAGTCACTTGCGGAAAGCACCAAAATCATTATCACAGCTCGCAAGACTCCGCCGAGCATCTCTTAACTTCCATGCCGCGTCAGCACCTGCCACGCACCCTCGTGTCTTCATCCCGGCTGAACGATGCTGGGCTCCACTGCATTCCTTCTGCCGTAGAGTCCCCTCCCCTGCCTTTTCATGTGTCTGGGACTTTCTTGACTGAACCCCTCTCCGTAGAACCCCTTGCTCGCCCTCCCAGCCTGGAGTAGCTTCCTACGACAGGATTCTCGATCACAATGTTCCTTTCTTTAGGGACTGAGCACAGCTCCTCCTTGTTTACTTGCTTACACCTGGCTCTCTCGGGAACGATCTTGAGATGAGGAGACAGGTACACGGTATCGAGACAATATCAAAAAGGCAACTCGCAGGTGCAGGTCCAGAACGTGGAAAAGAGTGGGGCGGGTTTCAAGTGTAGTCTACTCATTACCGCAGCCCACGGGGAAGCCCTGCTGTTTAAACTCTGCCTCTGGGTGTATCCCAAACCAGAAGGACTCTTTGACAGAGGAACCCAGTTAGGGTGGGAACAACTCCCAAGCATTCCTAGTTTCCTCCAGCTGCCCAAGAACAGGCTTCTGGAAAGTTCCATGTGAGGAAATGCAGCTCAACAGCACAATGACCACAAATAACAAAGCTAAGATAGTACCAGTTACATTTTCTTCTTTATTTTTCCCCGAATTTTTGAAATTAGATGCTCAATCCCCTTAGTATTGCTTGTATGTGTATAATTTCAGGGCTGCCCAGTGGGTATTGGATAGCCAGTTAAGGGGCTCATCTCTCTCTTTCTCCCAGAATTCCTTAGTTGCCTGCAGTTCTTTGTTTAGGGGTGAGGTCCCATGAACTTGCCCCCTTCTATGTTTGCACCGAAGGTGACAGGCTCCTTCTCAGACCGGGGATTAGTCACAAACCACACCCAAACACCTGTTTTCACAGAGAGATCCTTTATAAAGCAGGGAAGAGACGTTGAAGTAGGTACTTTCTGACTCAGGCAGAAAAACAAAAGCAAATGACCTCGCAGGTGTAATTTTTAAGAAGGGGGAAAGGGGCCGGGCAAGTGGTTGTGCCTTCCTTTAATCCTATCATCCAGGAGGGAGAAACAGGCAGGCCTCTGTGAATCCAGGGCCTGCCTGGTCCACAAGGTGAGTCCTAGGACAAGAGCTAAAACACAGAAACCCTGTCTTCCAATACAGAAGGAAGAAGAGGAAGAAGAGGAGGAGGAGGGGGAGGAGGGGGAGGGATCGAAAAAGGGGAAGTCTGTGTTAGAATGGGCTAGGGTGGTGTAGTATATTTACCCCAGAGGAACAGAGTGCAAGGACTCAGAGACTAAGATAGGAGATAAAGGATGAGGGAGAAGGGGAAGGGAAACAGGGAGGGGGAGGGGCATTTGTTCTGGAGGGCAATGAAGGCCTGTCTCTGGATAGAGAGGAGACAGATTTGGCCCACAGGAAAACCCCGCAGTTCACAAAGGTGCAAGGGGAACCTTGTGTTAGGATGAGGTGTTTAATTTTTATTGGGTGTGTTAATCAGGTGAGCCAAAGTGGGCTTTTGATTGCTGGACTTCAACACTTTGATAGCTGGACCTTGGAAGTCAGCCTCAGGAGGAGGCATTGGACAAATAAGGGAAAGGACCTTGGTGGCTACTTTAGGAATGCAATCTAGCAGTTTTTAGGGAGGCCGAGGGAATGGGGGAGAAAGGCCAGGCCTGCCAGGGCCGTGTTTGCCGTGCTTGGGCTGGCTAGTGCCCTGTCAAGCCTGTCTGCTTGGCTAGAACTCCTGCTTGTCCCTGCACAAGCCAGGAAACCCCACCAGCACAGAGAAAACTCCAGTCTAACAGGCCACCACTCCTCATCTCCTCCAGCAATCCCCCAAGAGTGCTCCCAGGGGCTCAGTTCTTGACCGTGTGTGGTCACAATCCCAGCTCCTGGGTAGCACATTGTCACTCCTCTCCTAACCTCCTCCCTGTGTGACTTCACTGACCTCCACCAGTGAGATCAGTGAACACGCCCAACACCTGCCTCCGGATGAACCCGCCTTTATCTCCTTTTAATCTGGTCTAACCTGGCCTGTATCTGCTTCACTGAGGAAGAGAAAATGCCTGTCACTGACTATTGGTGTTAGGTGTCTTCCTCTGTCACTTCCCTCTTACTGCTTTGGGTTGGAGATGTCTCCCTGAACCTAGAGCTCCTGCTTGCTGGCTACGCTGGAAGCCAGCAAGCCTGGGAGTCTTCCATTCCCCACCCTTGGAGCTGAGGTTACCGGCATCCAAGGGATGTCCGTCCGCCTTGTTATGTGGGGCACAGAACCTGAACTCCAGTTCTCAAGATTTGGCAGCAAGCACCCCTAACTGCTGAGCCATCTCTTCAGTCCCACAATTCTCCTTAGTTATATGGCAACACCCTGTATACAACAGCAAGGTAACCCTTTGGGGGCGCTGGTGTGTAGATCAGCAACACAGCACAGGCTTAGGATGTCCAAGGTCCCTGTCAGTCTCCAGCACCAAACTATAATGTGATGAACCTCCGGGAGCATCAGCAGCTCTGCACACCCCTCTGACCTGCACTGACCTGAGCTTCTCTTCTAGGGGACAGTTCTTGAGTTACTTCCTTTATAATAAATGAATAAGGGTCAGTAAATTATCTTCCCAAACTTTATGGGGAACAGATCTCTTCCTATTTTTGAGGGGGGGGGGAGCTGGGGGCATGAGACAGGGTATTCCCTGAATATCCCCATTCTGGAACTCTGAAGCTCACTCTGTAGACCAGGATAGTCACAAATTTGGAGATCTACTGAGATCAAAGGCATGCGCCACCATGCCTAGCTCTCCCCGCTACTGTTGTTAAGTGGAGCCCTAACTCCTCCAGCTTCCGGCTGACTTACATATTGCTGGCTTTGGGGGTCCCACAGCTGAGCAACGCACGTTCCCTGTCCCACCGGCTCTGCAGGGGGTAGTACCTCTGCTGTACAGGTTAAGCTTACAGCTGCTCTGCTTATTTTTTTTTTTAAGATTTATTTATTATTATATCTAAGTACACTGTAGCTGTCTTCAGACACACCAGAAGAGGGCGTCAGATCTCATTAGGATGGTTGTGAGCCACCATGTGGTTACTGGGAATTGAACTCAGGACCTTCAAAAGAGCAGTCAGTACTCTTAACCACTGAGCCATCTCTCCAGCCCCCTCCCTGCTTATTTGATATGCACGTAGAGACTTCTCTGGCCAGCTTTCAGACTTCCAATGGACTAGTAGAAAGGAATGAACTTCTTTGGCATCTCTGGTTTGTTGCCCTAACCCGTGAGGCAGCTCCGGCTCAGCTCTGCAGGTAGGCATGTTGGAACTACAACACAGGTTAGTTTGACCTAAACGTGCCTAGACTCACTCCCCCTCAGCCAAGGCTAAAGATATCATCTGGGACTGGAGAGAGAATGGCTCAGCAGTTAGGATCACTGCCTGTTCCTCCAGAGGATTGGGGTTCAGTTTCCAGCACCTATATGCTGGCTCACAATTGTCTGTAACTATAGTCTCGGGGGACCTGATGTCCCACTAAGGACACACATGGTACACAAACATACATGCAGAAGAAACACCCATACATATGAAAAAAAAAACTTTTTAAAAAGACATCACCAGCCAAAGTGCATGAAAACTTCTGTCCACAGGAGTGAAAGAACACCTCATTCTGGAAGATCTCCACATAGTCCCAGAAAAGACAAGAACATTCTGCCTGGTTATTGTTGCTGTCTCCCTGTCTCATTATTCCTATGGGCATCTAATAACCCCCCCACCCCCAGTGCATTCTGGGATCGAGAAGCTGATGCAGGAGCGAAGCTCTCACTCCTCCAACTTTTGGTCACCGAAGTGAGCCTTTCTTCAGTCCCAAGACTGATCTTGTTTTTTTCCTGAGGGATAAACTTCCAGACTTGAATCCTGTAATCATTTGTCTGAGTTACTTTTTTATTGCAGTGCTAAAACACTGGGACCAAGACAACTTACATAAGATAGAGTTTATTGGGCTTACCGTTCTATTGGGTGAGGCCATGGACATCACGGCAGGGAGCATGGCAGCAGGCTGGCAGTGTGGTGCTGGGGCAGTGGCTGAGTGCTCACAGCCTGATCTTCAGCCTCAAGGGGGTGATGATGGAAAGGCATGAGTTTTTGAAAACTCAAGGCCTGCCCCCAGTGCCACCCCCCCCCAAGAAGGCCATGCCTCTTAATACTTTCCAAATATTTTCATCAAATGGGACCAAAAGTATTTAACTATATGAGCCTATAGGGCTATCCTCATTCAGACCCCCACATTCCACTCCATAGCCCCCATGGGCTTGTAGCCATAGCATAGTGCAAATGCATTTAGTCTAACTTCAAAAGTTCCCATAGTCTACAGTCCCAATACAAGGTCCCAAGTCTCTTCTGAGAAGCAAGGGAATCTCTTAATTGTAACCCTCTTGTGAAATAAAAAAGCAAATTACATACGTCTAACATACAGTGACACAGAATAAACATTGGCATTCCAAAAGGGAGGAAAGGGGGCACAGTGAGGACGTACTGGAGCAAAGCAAGACTGGAACCCAGCAGGACACATCTCCAATCCTGTCTGATGTCAAAGGGCTCATGCTCTGCTCCTCCAGCTTCACTGACCACAGCATGCTTCTCTTTCCTGGGCTGGTTCCACTTCCTGTGTGCAGCTCTCCCTGTGTGCAGCTCTCCCTGTATGCAGCACTTCCTGTGTGCAGCACTTCCTGTGTGCAGCTCTCCCTGTGTGCAGCACTTCCTGTGTGCAGCTCTCCCTGTGTGCAGCACTTCCTGTGTGCAGCTCTCCCTGTGTGCAGCACTTCCTGTGTGCAGCTCTCCCTGTGTGCAGCACTTCCTGTGTGCAGCACTTCCTGTGTGCAGCTCTCCCTGTGTGCAGCACTTCCTGTGTGCAGCATTTCCTGTGTGTAGCACTTCCTGTGTACAGCTCTCCCTGTGTGCAGCACTTCCTATGTGCAGCACTTCCTGTGTGCAGCTCTCCCTGTGTGCAGCACTTCCTGTGTGCAGCTCTCCCTGTGTGCAGCACTTCCTGTGTGCAGCTCTCCCTGTGTGCAGCACTTCCTGTGTGCAGCTCTCCCTGTGTGCAGCTCTTCCTGTGTGCAGCTCTCCCTGTGTGCAGCACTTCCTGTGTGCAGCTCTCCCTGTGTGCAGCACTTCCTGTGTGCAGCTCTCCCTGTGTGCAGCACTTCCTGTGTGCAGCTCTCCCTGTGTGCAGCTCTCCCTGTGTGCAGCTCTCCCTGTGTGCAGCTCTCCCTGTGTGCAGCACTTCCTGTGTGCAGCACTTCCTGTGTGCAGCACTTCCTGTGTGCAGCTCTCCCTGTGTGCAGCACTTCCTGTGTGCAGCACTTCCTGTGTGCAGCACTTCCTGTGTGCAGCACTTCCTGTGTGCAGCTCTCCCTGTGTGCAGCTCTCCCTGTGTGCAGCACTTCCTGTGTGCAGCTCTCCCTGTGTGCAGCTCTCCCTGTGTGCAGCACTTCCTGTGTGCAGCACTTCCTGTGTGCAGCTCTCCCTGTGTGCAGCACTTCCTGTGTACAGCTCTCCCTGTGTGCAGCACTTCCTGTGTGCAGCACTTCCTGTGTACAGCTCTCCTTGTCAGGTATCCCATGGCTCTGGAGCCTCCAGCATCCTGGGGGCTCCAACTCAATACAGGCTTCACCTTCACAGCTTCATGCAATGGCCTCTGGGTCTCCACACAGGACACTCCTCCATATGCCTCACCCCAGCAGCTGTTCTTAGTCTAGGAGGAAGATTCCACAGACTCTTAAAGCCAGAAGTGGCTGCAACCGGAATGCTTGGCTCTCTACTGGAATTAATTTGCATAAGATTTGATCTGTTAATGATTTTTAGAACCAGAACCCCCCCCCCTGGCCTTTTCCTTACACAAGTAGCAGGGTGGGCTCTTTCTCTGAGGCTCCACTCTCTGTGCTCCATGTCTCCTCTCTTTCAGCACAAACCTGGGTCCAAACATCACATTTCTTGGTGTTCTTTTTATCCTCAAAATGTACATTTTTCGCTTCTTTTTGCCCCACGTGTTCACTGTCATTGTGGAGCTGCATAAGTGAGAGCTCTGATAACCACTCGACAATCAATGCTTGGCTGTCTTGAACTCTCCGCTGCCAACAAAATTAGTCCACTGCTCTTCAATTTTATCTCAGGCAAGTTTTTAGGAAAAGGGAAGAAAGCAGCCACTTTCTTTGCTAAAACAGAATGGTGTCTAGCCCAGTTGCTAACATGGTTCCCCACTGAGATCTCTTGAGCTGGGCCTCTGTAGTCCATATTTTCCTCATGGATAGTATCTTCCGAGCTCCAATCAGGATGGCCCGCTAAACCCTGCTCATAACATTCAACTGCTTTCCTAGCCCAAAGTCCTAAAGTCTTCCACATTCTTCCAAAAAGGTTATGGTCAGGCTTGTCACCTGACCATAGAGTTCCCACAGACTATTCAAATATATGACCATTAGGAGCCATTTCCATTCAACCACACCATAGCATCAAATTTGAAGAGGGATCAAGAGGATCCCTTTACTGAGAGCTGGTCGAAGTACAAGCGGCCCAGAGTTTCAGCTGGTGTCCAGTATGGGTGAAAACCACACAAGTCCTGAGGTTGTTCTAGCATTGTCCCATCACGTTCTACGTGCCTCATATTACAGCAGGATATTCACTCACACATTTGGAAAACACACTGATTGCCAGTTGTGTGGTAGGTACTTTGCAAATTAAATGTAAAAGCTATAGCAGTGACCAAGAAGATGGGCTATTTACCACAGATGAGCCTTCTCTGCAATAGGAACTGATTACGCTGTCCAGACTAGCCTCAAATTCATAGCCTCAGTCTCCTGAATACTAGGGTGTGTGTGTGTGTGTGTGTGTGTGTGTGTGTGCGTGGTCTTATTAGTTCAGACTAATGTTGAACTTAGGTTACTCCTGTCTCAGTCTACCAAGTACTGAGACCCTACCATACTTAGTTCCCAAATATACTTTGAGTGCATCACAAGAACAAGAAACAGTGGTGAATTTTGGTCACCAGGGTTAATGTGAGTTTTATCTGTTAGAATTATTGATTGTAAAACTGGGCATGCCTAGACTCCCAGGTCATGAGAGCAGAGGCAGGGGCATGCAAAGTTCAAGGCCATCTTTGTCTACATAGCAAGTTCTAGATCTGGCCTCAAAAAATGCAAAGTACATCAAAAATGCATCAACCCAGGAATCCCCTCAGACACAGGCAAACTAACACATTAGTCATCCTATTGTGAGGAAGAGAGCCAGTCAGTCGGGTTGTATAGGAAGCAGCTCTGAGGTGGAGGTTAGCTCACAGTGGGTTTACGTGCTCCCAGGGGCTGGAGTGAGTGCTCAGTGGCTAAGAACACTGAGTGCTCTTCCACAGGACCTAGGTAGGATTCCCAGCACCCACATGGTGGCTCACAACCATCTGTAACTCCAGCTCCAGGAGATCCTACACACTTTCCTGGCTTCCGGGGGCACTGCATGCAGATGTTACAGATACACATGCAAACGAAACATCCATACATATAAAATAAAATCAAGCTAAAAACAATAAAAAGAAGTGCTCTTGAGATTGCCATTAAAGATGAGAAAAACAAGCTAGGCGTGGTGGTGCACACCCTCCATCCTACACTCGAGAGGCAGAGTTCTTCGTGTTGGAGGATATCCTTTATCTACATATGGAGTTTTAGTCCAGACAGGGGGCATAGTGAGACTTATCAAAAGAAGAATGAGGAAAAGGACAAGAAGAAGAAAAAGAAATTGATCAGGAAGAAGAAAACGAAATGGATCAAGGTGGTGCATGCCAATCATCCCAAGGAACAGGGGCTCTGAGGAAAAAAAGCCACAAGCCTCACACCAGCCTGGACTACATAGTGGGTTCCAGTCCTGCCTAGGCTACATAACGAGAATTCACCAAACCAAACAAAGAAACACGAGAAAGAGAGAGAGGGCTGAAGAGGGGAGGGAGGAGAGGTGGAGTGGGCGTCACAGGGGAGGAGCTACCATGCGATGGATGTCCTGGCATGAGCCTCAGCTAAACCATGGAAGGCTCTAGGGCTGGCAGTTGCCTTGAGTTTGGTGTTCCCAGACGTAACAAATAAAAGCAGTCAGACTTGAACTTTATACAAACAATGAGTAATTTTTAGCGTGTGCCCCATGCTTCACAGCAACTTACATATTATCGTTTATCTGAAATGAACTAAGCACCATGTGAGAAGTCTTGCAGCAGCATGTGGGGGCCACGTTGGCCAGTGTCCGAGTTCAGACTTCTCCAGTAGCTGCGCTTGACCTTAAGGGAGCACATTCTTCTCCACAGAGGTAATTCTCATGCGGTCTGACAGCCTGCCAGCAGCCCACTCAGCCACTGAGGAAACAAGTCCTTTGGGTTTTGGTGGGGAACAAGGAGCATCTGTCAGGGCATCTACTATAGAAACTGGCTCCTGAAAATGTGCTTGTTGCTGTGTACTTGAAGACTGTCACACTGCACAGAATTAATGAGTGGGTCAGAGCATCAGCACCAAACCCACAAGGAGCAGGGGAGACATGTCAAGGTTACTGTGCAGTGGAAATCTGGTTGAGTTACTACTGTAGGTACCAAGACCAGTTCACTGGCCAGTACATGCTCAACTTGCAACCACCCTATTGAGTAACCTACAGATCTCCACTGTTACCAAATCCTGGCAAGATCAGGCTGGTTTGGGTTATTGTGCACCTTCCAGCTCTGTGGTGGCAAAAGATGTCCTGTTTCTTGCCTAGTCTCTCACACATTTTTTTCCCTTGAAAGGATTAAAAGTCCACCTTTGGGCCTGGCCTGAGAGATGACATGAGGAGCCAGGGATGTCTCTGAGAGCATGTCTGAGTCATATCCCAGAATAGTCATCTTTGGCCAACTTCAAGACATGCAATCTAGAAGCTGAGCTGATGCTGTAGCTCAGTTGAGAGACTGATTGCTTGCTGAGAATGAATGAAACCCTGGGGTTGACTCCCCAGCACATCGAAGAAGTAGCCAAGCCGGGTGTGGTGGCCCAAACCTGTAATCCCAGCACTCTGGGAGGCAGAGGCAGGCGAATTTCTGAGTTCGAGGCCAGCCTGGTCTACAGAGTGAGCTCCAGGACAGCCAGGGCTACACAGAGAAACCCTGTCTCGAAAAAAACAAAAACAAAAACAAAAACAAAGAAGAAGAAGAAGAAGAAGAAGAAGAAGCCATGATGCACATGGCTAACAAGATCCTAACAGGAGGGAGGTGGGAATTCAAGGTCATCCTCTGCACAAAACCACAGAAAGTTCTAGGCTATCCTGGGCTACATAAGATTATAAGATTTGTGGAAAGAGAGAGAGAGAGAGGGAGGGAGGGAGGGAGAGAGAGAGAGAGAGAGAGAGAGAGAGAGAGAGAGAGAGAGAGAGAGAGAGAGAGGAGAGGAGAGGAGAGGAGAGGAGAGGAGAGAAGAGAAGAAGTAGAAAGAAAGGTAGGTAGGTAGGGAGGGAGGGAGGGAGGGAGGGGAGAAAGTGCACAGAAGCCAGCAGTGAGGGCAGTACAGCTATAACCCAGCACTTGGAAGGCGGAGGCCAGAGGAAATCAAGGTCCTCATAGTTGACTTTGAGGGCAGCTTGGGCCAAGTAAGAGCTTGTCTTGGAAAAAGCAAAATGTTACTGCATCCTTTTAATGTTTGTTTGATGCTATTGCTTCTTTGGGTTTTGATTTTGTTTTGAAATAGAATCTCCTGTGTGGCCCAGGCTGGATTTAGTCAGTTTTCTTGCCTCAGCTTCCCTAGGAACTGGGATTGTAGCTCCACATCTGTAGCCAGAGATTTTCCTAGTCTGGAGTCTCAGTGATCTTAAATATCTATGTTACATTTGTCTCCTAAAGGCATTTTGGTTTTTAATCTTAGATTTACGATTTCTCCACACTTCTGGAGGTCAAACTCAGGACCTGCCCATGCTGGAAAAACAACGTACCCATAAACTACATCCTTAGACCAAGGGCTAGACCATTGCTACTTGCTGGTTTTTGAGACACAGCCTTTCTCGGGAGTCCAGGCTGGCCTTGAACTTGCCAGCCCCCTGTGTCAGACACTTTAGAGCTAGGATTACAGGTCTGAGTCATGACACCCAGTGTGGATTAGAGTCTCCTGATGTGGCTGTTTCCTTCCTGAATTAATAAACAGGTACTTGGTCAACTGCCTTAAAATGGACTATAATTCAGGCATTACTAAAGAACAGTTCTTGAAACTTGGATCTCAGTCAGCCTGTGGTCTGTAAAACTAATCCCAACATGTTATTTATTAATTCTTTTAGTAGATCTGGCAGTGCAGATCGCATGCTGCTGTGTCCCGCGCTACCGTCTCGCCAGCAAGAACGACGCGGCACACTTAGGATCCTTCTGTAGAACGCTTTATGCCTCTTGAGAGGAAGAGCATAAGCTTACATGGCGGAGACCCCGAGGGAGCGCGAACCCAAGTCTTATATAGGCAAGTCCTCCCGCCTTGGACGTGGCGTACCCTGGTTGGCTGCGGCTCATTACCCCATATGACGCCACGAGGTAGGCGGAGACTCAGTGGCAGGAAACTCCGCTTGGGCATGCGCACTCGGCCTGTTTACGGCTCAGCAAGAACAGGAAGTAGGCGCCATCTTGTAATGGAGATCATAGGAGCGTTTGGGCGGCCCCCAACATCTCACCCTTTTTGATTTACTATGAGGGCTAACAGATAACCTGGTTAGAAGGTGGAGACAGAGATCGTCCCTCCCTGTGAGAAATCAGACCATGTACGATGAGAAATCAGACCATGTACGGGGATATCCCCTAGACTCCTTGCTACGTCCGGGGTATCCTCGACCTGTCCTCTGCCGTTTTTTGGGAGGGGAAACTTGGGCAGGTAACCCCTATGCTGGGCGATATGCCTCCTGGAGGTGATTTAGCCTCCATGCGATACCTCGTTCAACAACCTTCCCCAGGCGCCAGTCCAACACTCTACCATGTGCAATGAGCTTAACTCCAGGCGTGCAAGAGCTGTTTGGGCTGGCTTTCTATTGCCTCAGGATTGACAGCCATACTTCTGTGGAGGTTCCATTCTCCAGAGCCGCAAGTGCCTGCGCAATGACCACTTTGTCTCGTTTACTTTGGGTTCTGAGCCTACAGACCAACCATAGCAGTAACACCAGCCCGCAGCAGACAGCCATGCCAAACATTCCCACCCCCACCCATTCCTTGAAGTAGGAAAAGGTTGAAGTGGTCCAGGAAGAGAGTCCCTCTGTCAGCGACAGGTCCACTCGAGTCGAATTGACAGCCAACACTGCTGCCTGCAAGGATTCGAGAGTTTCATCGAAGCCTTCAGACCAATTTCAAGGGCCAGGAGTAGTTTCTGTGGGATCCGTCCAGGTGTCATCTTCAGGAGTCAGAATTCTCCATGTCAGTCGCTCGGCAGCCAGAATGGGTTATTTTCCCCCTGTGGGAAAACACAAACAGCTCCCCTGGATCTTATTAAAATAGGATCCGGGCCTTTCCATTGACCAGACAACACATCTTTCCATTTGACCATTTCTTTTGGCCTGTCAGGTTCTGAACAGGGTCGGTCTGCTGCAGTCTGGTCATGCTCGTCCAAATTTAAAAAATTCATAGTAAAGAGTGCTACCGGTATAGCAACCCTTGGTACAGGGGGTAAGTCCTCTGCTATTCCCCCTTTTTGTTTTATTAAATAGGATTTGAGCGTATGGTGGGCTCGCTCAATAATGCCTTGTCCCTGAGGGTTATAAGGCAGACCTGTGATATGGATAACCTGCATTTGTAAGCAGAATTGTTTAAATTTTTGAGATGTAAGCAGGTCCATTATCAGTTTTCAAACACTTAGGTTTCCCCCAGGCGCTCCATGCCTCAAGGCAATGTTGAATGACCAGGGTGTGGTTTTTTCCGCTGGTCAGAGGTGTGGCATGGAGAATGCCAGAACATGTGTCTACAGACACATGAACTTATTGGAGTCTCCCAAATGAGGGGCAGGTGGGTGACATCCATCTGCCAGACCTGTAGGGGAGAAATCCCCCTAGGATTCACGCCCGTATGGGGGCCCTACGTGGAGAGGACCGGAATCCTGTACTGCCCCATGCTGAGAAGCATGGCCTTGGCCACCGTCTGCCAATTGGTGGGTGTCATGGCGTCCCCTGCCAGCTGGTCTAACTGGCCCAATGTGAAATTGGCCGAGACCCCATATTTTCTAACGGCCTCAGTCAGTTCCTTAATCCTACTATATTCCACTGGGGCATACGCCTGATCAGTGTTCTCCAGGCTTTCAAAGATGGGAAAGGACATCCAGAGCTTTCTCCTTACCCTCTCTGGTAGGAAAGAGAAGGTTCCATGGCGCGCCTCATAAGGAGGGGGCGCCGAGGGTGTCTTAGCAATGGTCATGGCAAGGTGAGGGTTCCGACTCCGCCCATACATATTTACTATTATTAAAAGCTTGATTATTAACATCTCAAAAATAGCTGCTATAGTATTTGTGCTGAAGCAGGGAGAAACTTAAAGGAATAAACATGTGATCTGAGAGTACAAATTCTTTTGGATAACAATTAATTTTGCCTAAAAAGGCTTGCCATGTAATAGATCAACCATTAATAATAATTAATTTGATTGCTGCTTAAAGCAAGGAACAAATGTTTTCTTGAAAACAGAGGTTTAAGACCTCCTGTGGCAAGCTTAAAATAAGGTAAATATAAGATAAAGCCAATTAATATATCTTAACAACCTTTGAAAACCATTTACCTAAAAAATTTTAAAAGTCCATAGTTAGAGCAAAGGCCTGTAACAAACATTCTATGATTATAGACTGAAAAATGTAAGATCCTAACTCTTGTATTGAAAGAGAGACAAACATTTTTTCTCACAGGACGTAAGGCTGTTAGCCATTCCTTGAGGCAAAAACTTTCTAATGAAATTGTTTTGCTTTGTTTCTTTAAAGTTAGAAGCAAATGCTTTTATAATTATCAGAATGTAAAGCAAAAAACCAACCCTTTAAATTTACAATAATTTTGCAGGGAGTAGACAGGCCAAATGTTAATGCCTTTATAGCCTCCTTGACCTTTCATAGACTTGAATTGCATTTTAACCCACACCAGGATAAGTCAAGAATTTTTTTTTAAGCCAAACACTCCCTA
The DNA here is from genome assembly GCF_947179515.1 of Apodemus sylvaticus. Classification (NCBI taxonomy): domain Eukaryota; kingdom Metazoa; phylum Chordata; class Mammalia; order Rodentia; family Muridae; genus Apodemus; species Apodemus sylvaticus. Next base: position 6,491,703 of record NC_067488.1, read on the forward strand.
GGTGGGGCCTGTAAGGCAGAAACAATTTCTCAAAACTTCCTCACTAGCTTCCCCTGAGGCAGCTCTAAGTTTTGCATTAACTCAAATGTAAAATTTTTTTATCTGCCCTAGGATCCACCTTGAGTCCTTGGCAAGGACATTGTATGAGATTCCTAGAATGTAAATATCTTCTAATCTGAGCCTTTTATCTAAGACCAGAACCAAACCTACAAGGACGTTTTGAGGATTAAACAAAAGAAACTAGTAATTCCATGGTCAAAGGAACCTGCTTGATATCAAATACATTTTCACTGAGATCTCCTTTTTAATTTTGGAGGGTTAAATTTTGCTCCTACCATTGTAGCCTATAAACTTGTGAAAAAGTGGCAATGGGCCTCTAAAACCCATAGCTGTATCACTCTCAAAATTATCTTAATTACAAAATGTTAAGAATTATGAGCCTGCAAGCTGAAAACTGCAGCCAATGACACTGATTTTTATTGTAACTCAATGTTTTCTTGTAATATTAGAGCACAATTGCAATTTTGGAAGCAAATCCCAATTTTAAACAATCTATTTTCTTTAAAATCAATGACAAACACATTTTTACAGCACAAGGTTTGTCTGCCAGTGTAACTTATTAAAGAGACATTTACATCTTAATCCAATCTCCAGGCCAAGATTCACACAAAACACCATGCCAATTTAGGAGCGTCTTAAAGGCCTGTATTTCCTGAATTGCGTCATGCCACGTGTTTAAAAATGGCGACTACCCTAAACTATCAGCTTTAATCTAACTTTTTGTTAATAACATAAACCCTTTAAATCATGTCCAGTGACTTAAGCCAATACTCTATAGTCAAGACATGCAAAATATACCTTTAAATCCAATTATAAACAAGAACAAAGCATGAGTTGCGTTGGGCCACATGTAGCTAGTTAAGATAGCTCTAACACTGAATCACCAGTTTTAAACTAACCTTTTCTTACTAACACTGTATCTTTTAAATCATACCCAATTAATTTATAACTCTTTAGTCAAGATGTTATGTAAAACCTTATACCGTTAAGACCAATTAGAAACAAGTATAAGGCGATTACAGGAATTTCACAAGCCAAACCAAAGTTTTTCCCAAAAATTGAGGCTTCTGGGCTTTTAAAAGTGGCTTTTTCCCCAGCTATGTTTGCCTCTTGGGTGAGTGAACTGTGCTGCTGTGGCACAGCTTTAAATCAGTCCTCACACAAACTGCCGCTGGCTCAAGAGGTTGCCAGCAGATGAAATCCTTACCAATTTTTCTTTTTAACATGAAACAAACAGTCATTCACACAAAAACACAGAGAGGACATAAACGTACACATAGACAAACAGTCAGTGCACTGGGACAAACACAGATAACTTTTCTTTTATACACTCCCTTGTCCATAGACTTTCCAGGAGGTCCATTTTCCTTATATCTAGGTTCCTTAAAATACTCTCCCTTGTCCGTAGACTTTCCAGGAGGTCCATTTTCCTTATATCTAGGTTCCTTAAAATACTCTCCCTTGTCCGTAGACTTTCCAGGAGGTCCATTTTCCTTATATCTAGGTTCCTTAAAATACTCTCCCTTGTCCGTAGACTTTCCAGGAGGTCCATTTTCCTTATTCTGGGCCCGTTTCTTCTTAGTGCACCTAACCTCTCACTGCGCTCAGTTTCTGATATGCTGTCCTGGACTTCTTGAGAACACTTCAGCCCTCGGCAATGGCAATCAGGCAGTCCCTATCCTCCAAGCAGTTTTTAATGAGTTTCCATATTGCTTTTGTGCTACCTAACTTGTTCCATGAGGCCAATGTCAGCGACCCTGAGCAGACATACCAGGGAGCCACTCGATCTATCTCTCGTACAAAGTTCCTAAGCATTCGGTTGGCAATCTTGATATCTCGTTGTTTCAGCACAGCCTCTAAGGCGGCGACAACCGATTGGGACGAACCCAATGTTGAGGGTGCACTCGCGGCTTATCTACGTCCGTCTTACCAGCACGAGAAACCGAAGGTAAAAGGACCGCACACTGCTCCCTTATCTACGAGAGACTGAGGCGTGGGCTCAGGTGCGGGCCGCTTATCTACGTCGGCCTTACCACACCTAACACCAACCTTTATGAATGCAAAAGGAAACTATCAGAGAAAGTAGGAGCGCTCTCAGGACAATGACCAAGGCCTCAAGACTGCCTTCCCAAGGTGGAGAGAGATTCAACCCGAAGTCCAAAAAAGACATACCTCTCTGGGCGACTTCACCTACAGTTCTGAATCCACCCCGAGTTCGAGGGGTCTCCGGTGGTGCTGACGATGGTCTGGTTGTGTTTCCCGGGTTTCGGCACCAGTTGTCCCGCGCTACCGTCTCGCCAGCAAGAACGACGCGGCACACTTAGGATCCTTCTGTAGAACGCTTTATGCCTCTTGAGAGGAAGAGCATAAGCTTACATGGCGGAGACCCCGAGGGAGCGCGAACCCAAGTCTTATATAGGCAAGTCCTCCCGCCTTGGACGTGGCGTACCCTGGTTGGCTGCGGCTCATTACCCCATATGACGCCACGAGGTAGGCGGAGACTCAGTGGCAGGAAACTCCGCTTGGGCATGCGCACTCGGCCTGTTTACGGCTCAGCAAGAACAGGAAGTAGGCGCCATCTTGTAATGGAGATCATAGGAGCGTTCGGGCGGCCCCCAACACTGCTGTTTTGTGAGCCTTTTCTTGGTCTCTTTATCTGAGAACATATACTGGGCTGAAATACACAGTCTTTTTTTTTTTTAAAGTGTGGAAGATCCATTCTCTATAACTGTAATATTTTTCAAAGAAAGAATAAAATATAGATGTAATATGTAAGTCTGTAATATAGATGCGTAAATGTGTTATCACAACACAGCGTGCCTATGCTGCAGAAAGGCGTGGTTCTGAGAGGCAAAGGATCAGGAGATGCAAGACTCTGAAGCGAAACAGATGCGAGTTCAAATCCTAGCTAGCTCCGCCCTGGTCAGCTGAGTGGCAGGGTTGGACAAGACTGTTGTTATGGGTAGGGGGGGTGGTGTCTTACTGTATCACCACTGCCCAGGCTCATCTCAAACTCATGAAGACCCGGGACACTGCCCCCTCTGTGTATGACTTCTTTTTTCTTGTTTGTATGTTTGTTTGTTGTTTTATTTTTTTGTTTTTTCGAGACAAGGTTTCACTATGTAGCCCTGGTTGTCCTGGAACTTTCTTTGTAGACCAGGCTAGCCTTGAACTCACAGAGATCCACTTGCCTCTGCTTCAGCATTGCTGGTATTAAAGGTGTGTGCCCTAGTGCCAAGCCTGTGTATGGATGGCTCTTAGCCATTTTACCACACTCTCTTCCGTTGAGCCTCTGCATGTCTGCTCCCTTGTCTGAAGGTGGAGATCTCTATTTGCTTCATAGATGGCAGTTCCTTCATCCTCACTGTGTGCTGAGAAACACCCTTGTTGCACACACTGAGCTAGATTTGTCTTATTGGGTTTTGTTTATTTTGCTCTGCTAGGGACAGGACTTCACAAGTTTTCGGCTTCAACAAGTCTTTAAAAATAGTTTTAATTTTGAAAATTTGTGTATTGCTTTGGCTGGCTGTGGTGGCACACACCTTTGATCCCAGCACTGGGGAGGTAGAGGCAGGCAGAGGTCTGTGAGTTGGAGGCTAGCCTGGTCTACATAGCCAGCTCCAGACCATTTGGAAATATAAAGGGAGACAGTCTCAAAACAATAACAACAACAAGAAGGACAACAAACCTTCTCGGTGACGCTTCTCTATCGTGGTGCGTACTGATTTCTCTCCCTCCGAGCTTCCCAGGTCCTTCTGGGTTTTACCACTCACAGAGCCTCCAGTTCTCTGCTACCCCGCACTGGTGGCTGGCTCTCCTATTTATACCTATCATATCTCTGTCTTCCTCTCTACCCTTTCTCAAGTGCCCCAAACCATTTTTAGCCGGCATGTTTAGTAACTGGTTAGTTTCATTGTATTTGCTTTCTGGGGCTGGGAGAAACTGCCGGAGCAAGACAGCATAAAAGGCAAAAAGATTCCCTTCGTCTCTGTTGTATGTTGACATGAAGCAAGCACCAGGACAAGAGATATTGAACGAAACTATAAAGTAAAGAAAGCAGAGAGACGAAGACCAGGATCACAGTATCGCCCCTCAGGAGCATGCCTCTAATGACCTACTCCATTCCACTAAGTCCCACTTCATAAAAGTCACTCCATGTCCCAACAGCACCACAGGAGCAAACACGCTTCCATGGCTAGATCTAACCATGGCTATAACCACCAACCTCATGCATTTGTCAGCCAGAGGTGAGTCGAAGCTACACAGCCAATGACATAATTCCTAAAACCTACAGGCAGAGAGGGAAGGCCCTCTCTGCAGTGTTTGTGTAGATTTGCAGTGTGCATGGAACTGGAGAGACATTGTTAGAACCAAAGAATGACCTCGGGGTTGCACAAAGAAAGGCATGAACAAAGCAAAATTAGCTCAGCAAGGCGAATCTTTTTGCACACAGTCTGCCACGACTCAAACTAGTCTAGCAAGCACATTTGACCAGGCTGGCTTCCATCTTTTATCCTCAGGTAGGTGGTAGAAGACTCTAGCTCAGCCTATTGGTGGGAGCTCAGCTTCAGCCTGATGGGATTGGCTAACTGATGCAAAGGAGAAGGAAAGTGGGCTCAAGAAATGTGAGGCCCTGTCAGGTGACCTGCCTCTGACAGAAAAGCCTGTGTCTCACAACATGGTGACAGGTGCCAGCGTGGCCTCTGCTGAATTGGTCAGTTACGAAGTCCCTTCACTGTTAACATCCCTTATCTGGAATCTTGCTGCTGATAAAGACACCAAGATGGTCAGTATGGGGCTTCTGAAGGAAATTAACAAAAGGGGGAATAGAGCCTTGGCATTTAAGAAAGGATTTATTTTGTATCAAAGAGAGGGTAACAATAGTAAGATATAGTAGCAATTTTCAAATTTGGCTACTAGAATCACCTAAGGAACCAAAAGCAAACAAAACCAAGGTTCTGATCTATTTGGTATAAATTGGGATCCAGGTATCAGGAGTTCTGAAGCTGTCTAGAGAGTCAGGTATGGTTGTGTATACCTGTGATCCCAGCACTTGGGATGCAGAGGCATAATGATGAGATATTTATAAAAATCCTCAGTTATGCAGAGAGTATTAGTGTTCTCATTGCTGTGAACAGACATGATGACCAAGGCAACTCTTACTAAAGGACAACATTTAGTTGGAGCTGGCTTACATACCTTCAAAACCAGTAAGTACCACTTGGGTGATTCTTACACATTACCAAGTCCAGCTACAGCACTGGGTACAATCTTGGCTATCTCTGGAACACAGCTTCTTTGTGCTCTCAGAAAACACTTCCCAGAAGATTTCACCAGTGATGCTGGTCTCTTCTTAATCTCTGCTAATTTCTTAGCTCCACATAACCAGCATCAACTGTCCCAGTAGTCTGGTCTATTTTTGATTCTAAAGCCAGAGCTGCAGAGTTCTGCTGCTGCTGGAGCTGGAACAGGGCCCTCTTGTTCTATTGCACCCTTCACTACCTAAGTTCGACTGTCCTGGAACTTGTTCTGCACACTGACCTTGAATTCAGAGGTCTACATGCCTCGTCTCCTGGATTAAAGGCATGAACCACCATTTCTGGAACTAAGCCTTTTCTATTTGGAACTTGCTCGGTACCTGGCTGGCCTTGAACTCAGAGACTGGCTTGCCTCTGTCTTCTGGGACTGGTGGTGTGTACCACCACACTGGGGCCTAAGCTTTTCATGTCACAAATCCTCAAGATCTGGTTAAAAAAGTCTGTGTCTTCCATTTCTAGAGTGTAGTTCATTCTAGACTAAAAGTCCAAATTTTATTGTTTTTACAATAACCCAAGTAAACAATACATTTAGCTGGGTGGGATCTTGCCCAGATGTTACCACTCTCTTAATCTGTTTATCCCCTCAAATTTAGGATGTAGCTTCCTGATGCCCTTTTATTACTTGAACATACATTTTGTATTTTTCCTTCCTAAGCTTGCTAAGCTTGATCAAAACACTCCTCATGAGACTGAACTACGGACAAAGTCTAAACTAGGCTTTTCTGAGACTTCCTTTGTCAATGCAATTAATCTGAATCTTTTCACTTTATCCACACGTAGCCTCTTCAGACAAAGGCAAAAAGCAGCCATGTTCTTCATTTTATTTAGGTCACACACTAACATTCTTCTCCTTTGAAAACTTTTGAGCCAGGCCCCCACAGTTCACATCACCCTCAACACCAATGCCTTCCATATTCCTACGAGAATGGCCCATCACGCCCCACTTTAAGCATTCTATCGCTTTCCAAATCCAAAGTCCCCAAATCACATTCCTCCAAACAAAAACATGGTACGGCCTATCACAACAATACTCCAGTCCCTGATACCAACTTCTGTCTCAGTTAAGGTTTCCATTGCTTTGAAGAGACATCATTACCAAGGCAATACTTATAAGGACAACATTTAATTGGGGCTGACTTACAGGTTCAGAGGTTCAGTCCATTATTATTAAGGCAGTGGTAGCTTCCAGGCAGGCATGGCACAGGAGGAGCTGAGAATTCTGCATCTTGATCTGACTGCATCCAGGAGAAAACTGACAATTCCACAATGGGCAGAGCTTCAAAGCCTGCCCCCACAGTGACACACTTCTTCCAACAGTAGCACTTCCTGTGGGCCAAGGATATTCAAACCACAACAGTTATATAGAGAGTTCAGATCTGAGATACATGAGGCCCTGTCTCAAAGCAACAAAACGTAAATTCTTGAGAGAGAGAGAGAGAGAGAGAGAGAGAGAGAGATGAAAAAGGTAAGAATACTCACAAGCATTGTGAGGCTTTAGTCTCAGCACTACTGAGAAAAATATAAATGAACTATTCAATTTTTTAAAAGCTAGATGGCCCAATGGAATAGCTAGCATGCACAGAACCCGGAGTTCCATGCTTGACCGATACTGAGAATGGTGGTTATATATTCCTGTAATCCCAGAGCTTGGCAGGTGAAGAAGGAGAATCACAAGTCCAAGGTAGTCTTTGGCTACATAACAAATATTGCTAGTTCCCAGCAACCACATGGTGGCTCATAACCATCTGCAATGGGATCTGATGCCCTCTTCTGGTGTATCTGAGGAGATCAACAGTGTACTCACATTCATAAAATAAATAAAATGTGTTTTTTTTTTTAAAGAGTATTTGATGCTCTTGTAGAACACCAAAAATAAAATAAAATAAAATAAATAAACGTAAGTAAAACCACATAACCTTAGACCCAAAATGTATCCTGCCTACGAAATGAACAGGGATAAAGATCAAGCAGAGACGGAGGGAACAGCGAACCAATGACTGGCCCAACTTGAGACCCATCTATGGGAGAGAGCCAACCCCTGACACTATTAATGTTACTCTGTTATGCTTGCTTGCAGACAGGAGTTGTCTTAGGGTTTCCATTGTTGTGAAGAGATACCATGACCATGGCAACTCTTACAAAGGCAAACATTTAACTGGGTCTGGCTTACAGTTTCAGAGGTCCATTTCAGAGTCCATGGCCATGGTGGAAACATGGCAGCATCCAGGCAGGCATGGTGCTGGAGGAGCTGAGAGTTCTACATCTTCACCCAAAGGAAGCCAAGAGCAGACTGTTTTTCAGGCAACTAGGAGAGTCCCAAAGCCCAACCCCACAATGACACAATACTCCAACAAGGCCACACCTACTCCAACAAGGTCACACCTCCTAACTGCCACTCCCTGGGCCAAGTATATTCAAACCACCACAGGAGTTGGTCTCCTAAGAGACTTCATCCAGAACCTGAAGGATAAAGATGCAGAGACACACAGTCAAATATGGGGAACGGGTGGCAGAGTGACAGACAGGATTGAGCTAGCTGGAAAGGTCAAGGACAGCACAAGAAGACCTACAGAGCCAACCAAGCTGGGCTCATGGGCGCTCACAGAGCCTGAACCATCAATCAAAGAGCATGCTAGGGATGGACCTAGGCCTCCCACACCTTTGTAGCAGATGTGCAGCTTGGTCTTCATGAGGGTCCCTAATAACTGGCTATCTCAGACTCTGTTGCCTGCCATTGTATCCCCTTCCCCTAGCTGGACTGCCTGGTCAGGCCTCAGTGAGTAAGGATGCACTTAATCCTGCTGTTACTTAGTGTCCCACAAAGGGGCGGGTACCGGTTCCCCTTCTCCTTAGAGAAGGTAATAGAGGTAACAGGGGGAGGGATTTGTGATCTTAGAGCTGAAAGGAAAGGAGGGAGGAAGGCTGAGACCAGGATGTAAATAACAAAATTCATAAATAAACAAATTAATGAAAAAACAAGTAAAATAAGATGATTCTAATTGGCAATCAGAGTTGAACACCTCTGGTTATACTTTATCTTTTAAGCAGTATGTAATCCTGGCTGGCCTTGAACTCACAGAGATCTGCCTCTCTCTGTCTTCTGAACTCAGGGATTAAAGTCACCATGCCCGTTCACTCGTTATACTTTAAATGTAAGCCTGCTTGATACAAGTTTTTTGCAAAGTGTATAAAATGCTCCAAAATTGCCTACAGGTTGAGATTTAAATCACACACACACACACACACACACACACACACACACACACACACACACAGCATTTCTCCCTTTTGAACAGTAGATAAAACAACTTTAAATGACTTGATGTTCTTCCAAATCACTGGGTAACGAGCTATCACTGAACAAACTTCTGAAGGCCTCTGCCAATTGCCGTATCCTGTTCAGCAAGTAGACAAAGCCAGTTTTCCAGTGTGGGTAAACCCTGGCCTGTGGGAACTGATTATTAAAGTCACCTGGTGGCTCACCAAGGCAAGAGCAGAGATGACCCAACTGTGGACTGTTAGAACTGACAGGAAACGGAAAGTAACACTTTCTAGAATCTAGTGTGCACACCTGGGGAAAAGGAAGACGCCTTCTCAGAGCGGGAGCGAGGTCTGCTGGGCCAGGGCTTACATTCGCATCAGAAAGCGTGTGTGGAAAACATCTGGCTTACGGACACGTATTCCGTTTTTAAGACTTATTTTTCTTATTCTGAATTACTTGTCGGTGTGTAGGTACGCGCGTGTAAGTGCAGATGCCGGCGGAGGCCGAGGCGACAGATGGCTGTGAGCTGCCAGATGTGGCTTCTCAGATGTGGAACGGACCTCAGGTCCGCGGCAAGAGTAAGCGCTCTCAACTGCTGAGGAAGCTCTCCAGCCCAACATTTCACGTCCCTTAGAAAGAAAAAGGCCACGAACTCGCTTCAGCAGGTAGACACGGAGCAAAAGTCTTGGACATTGTCCTCTGACCTCCACACGCATTCACACAATAAAGAAGTAAATGTTCAAGGAGGAGCTGGTAGGATGGTTCATCGGGTAGAGACTCCAGCGGCCGAGCCTGATGCTCAATCGCTAGGACCTACAGGATGGAAGGCGAGAAGCCACACACAGATAGATAGACAGATGATAAATAAATGTAATTTTTTTAATGTTAAAAAATTAATTAGCCGGGCGGTGGTGGCACACGCCTTTAATCCCAGCACTTGGGAGGCAGAGGCAGGCGGATTTCTGAGTTCGAGGCCAGCCTGGTCTACAGAGTGAATTCCAGGACAGCCAGAGCTACACAGAGAAACCCTGTCTCAAAAAAAAAAAAAAAAAAAAAAAAAAAAAAAAAAAAAGAAAAGGAAAGGAAAAAAGAAAAAGAAAAAAACATTCATTAAAATTTCCAAAGCCCTGCCCCCGATCAAATGAATTAAGATTTCTGAGGCTGGGGTTTAAGTATCAGTAAATTTTCGAAATTTTAGACCTCATTTGTTTACTTTGGGGAGGGTATTTCTCTGTGTAGCCCTGGCTGTTCTGTGACTCGCTCTGTAGAGCAGGTTGGCCTCAAACGATCTCGGCGTAACTCTGTCTCCTCAGTGCTGGGATTAAAGGCGTGCGCCGCCACCACTGCCTGGCTTTTTTCCTTTTCATTCCTTTCTTTCTTTCCAGTGTGGAACGAAGATCTCACGCAAGCGCTCCACCTCTGAGTTACACCCTGTTTCTACCTGGTCTGTAGCGGAGACTGAGAAGCATCCGTTGTCTACCAAATGAAGAAACAGCGCCAGAAAGATGAGGGAGTGAAAGAACGGGCTGAGAACCCCGCATTGTGAAACCAGCACCCGGCTTCTGACTGCAAAAGTCCTCTGACTTCCCCAGACAGGAAGCAGATTCGTGGTTGCCAAGCACGGGGCTGGGGAGGGGGGCGGGGAGGCAGAACAGAGCAGCCACCGCTCAGAGGGTTTCTTTGAGGGGGGATGAGAGCCGTCTAAACTTAGAGTGGTGGTGATTCACACCCTGTGAGTGTACGAAATGCAATTTAAGTGTGAGCTGTACGGCGCGTGAATTCTATCATTTTTCTTTGGTTTTGGTTTTCAGAGACAGAATTTGACTTACGCAACCCAGGCTGGTCTTGAACAATTTGGTTCTGGGATGCTGAGATTACAGCAAGGAGTTTTAACATACCCAGCTGGTTTTTTGTTTGTTTTGTCGTTTTGTTTTTGTGTCTTGTTTGTCATGATGGAGATCCAATCCCGGGCCTGCACATAGCAGGCAAGCACTCTACCAAATGAGGCACACTCATTAAAAAAATTAAAAATTAAAAAAAAATTAAAATCTTTTGGGGGGGCGGGGCTCGTATATCACAGCACTTAGGGAACAAGTATGGTCGATGGCTGTGCGTTTGAAGCTTGGGTTACATGGTGCCACAGTGTGTGAGTGTGTGTGTGAGTGTGTGTGTGTGTGTGTGTGTGTGTGTTGGAGAGAGAAAAAGAGCGCGCTCACGGTGTGTGTCGGGGTGCACATGCGGAAGCTGGCGTCAAGCGGGGGTCAGTGCACCACTGCCACAGCGACTCCATCTCCCAGAAAGACTGCTCATCCTGTTTGGTCCTCCGTGTGTCCCAGCAGCTTCGGCCGGAACCACCAAAATTTCAGTCTCTGTCACTTTGTGAATCTCCAAGGCAGACGTACAGCTTTTAAGGGACTCTGGAGCTGAAGGGTGAGAGAACAAACGGATCTAGAATTGGAGGATTTCTTTGAGGTAACTTTTCACTTTGTGGAAAAATAGAAGCTAAACTGTTCCCCTTAGAGCCTGTTAGAACATCGAATGTATTTAAGGCTCATGAATATGCATATTTTGTAAGATAAAGCAGATCATAAGAGTAATAGGTTCAAGGCTTAACAGTCTGTATGTGACTGGGAGGCAAAAGTATTTAAAATTTGAAGGACAATGTCAGTTTTTATTTTTAAAAGCCATTATTTTAGGGCTGGAGAGATGGCTCAGTGGGTAAGAGCACTGACTGAACTTCCAAAGGTCCTGAGTTCAAATCCCAGCAACCACATGGTGGCTCACAACCATCCATAATGAGATATGACGCCCCCTTCTGGTGTGTCTGAAGACAGCTACAATGTACTTATATAACAATAAATTTTAAAAAAAAATTTAAAAGCCATTATTTTGAACGCTAATTTTGTTTTTGTTTTTTATGTTTTTGTCTTGTTTGTTTTGGTGGTGGGCACTGTATATTGCCATGGCATGTCTACGGAGGTCAGAAAACAACATGCAGGACTCAGTTCTGTCCTTCCACCAATGGCAGCCCCAGGGCTGGAACTGAGGCTATGAGGTTTGCTGGGTGAGCAGCTGTAGCCGCCGAGCCAACCCACTGGATCTTGTTTTATTTTGTTCTGCTTTGTTTTGGTTTTTCTATTTATTTATTTGTTTGTTTTTGTTTTTGAGACAGTTTCTCATAGTCTTGAATTCCTGATGCTCTGGCCTCCACCTCCCAAACCCTGAATCGCTCTTGCCCACTCTATGTCTAACCTACCAAATTAATAATGCTATCAAGGAAGAGGATTTTTGAAATCCACAGACTTAATCCACTTCAGAGCAAAGGTGGAAACATTAAGGCTAGAATCTCCCTGTGACATCTGATTATGTCTCCTTTTAACTTTTTCTGAAGGGATTTCAAACAAGTAAAGATGACTTGGGTTCCAGAACATTCCTTCTGGAAGAACATTTTATTCTTCCTAGTTAATTCCTAACATGCAACCATAGCAAGTCAGAGAGGCATCTTCCTAGACGCTGGGCTCAGGCTAATTGTTAATCCACGCACAAATTCAAGGCTGTTCACTAGCAGAGGGTTGCTGTATCCTCCCTCCTCCAGGTTTCTCCGGGGAGTGAGACCGTGGAAGCCGAGGGCTGTGATTACCCTTTCATTGCGCCTGGAACATGGCCTGTCTTCGTGGATTGATGTTGGGACAGGCATTCAAACCCATTTGTTTTCTGGAGAAGGATCAAAATCCCTTTCAGAAGCATTCAGGGTCGCTTCCAACTCATGGAGGTCCCTTGAGAAGTTCACAATATGAGCCCTGCTTGTCCGTTGTGTCCTCTCTGTTTGTTTGGAGAGTCTGGGCTGTGTAGTCCGGTCTTAAGGAGTCAGCCTGTCAGCTGAGGTCCTCTCCTCCTTTTTGATGGTTCCAGCTTGTGTCCTCGAGTTGGCACAGGGCCACAGGGGCAGCACTCAGATGCGGCTTGGCGGCAAGGGTTACCTGCGTGCCATCGTTTGGTCTTACAGTGCACCTTTTAACTATTTCCTTTCTAGTATTGGGATTGAACTTAGGGCCTCACATGCTAGACAAGTATGGCAGCACTAAGCACATTTTTGTTTTCCTTTTTCATTTTGACAGGGTCTCATGTCACCCTGGTAGGCCTTGAACCCCCAATTCTAGTGACTCTATCTCTCAAGGGCAGGGGTTACAGCTTTCCCTTACAGATTTTTAAAGATTTACTCTACGTTGTTAAATTCTGTGTGTGTGTGTGTGTGTGTGTATGTGTGTGTCTGTGTGTGTGAGTGTGTATGACTGTGTGTGTCTGTGTGTGTATGAGTGTGTCTGTGTGTGTGAGTGTGTGTGTGAGTGTGTGGTGTGTGTGTGAGAGTATGTGGTATGTGTGTGTGTGGTGTATGTGTGAGTGTGTGGTATGTGTGTGTGTGTGTGTGAGTGTGTCTGTGTGTGAGTATGTGGTATGTGTGTGAGTGTGTATGAGTGTATGTGTGTATGAGTGTGTGTGTGGTGTGTGTGAGTGTGTCTGTGTGTGTGTATGTGGTATGTATGTGTGTGTGAGTGTATGTGTGTCTGTGTGTGTGGTATGTGTGTTTGTGTGGTGTGTGTGTGTGTGTGTCAGGGAATGTACATGTGGGTGCAGTTGACTGAGGAGGACAGAAAAGGGCATCCCCTGGAGTCAGAGTCACAGGTAGCTGTGAGCTTCCTGATGTGGGTGCTGGGAACTAAACTCAGGGCCTCTTCAGGGGTTGTGTTTACTTTCAATCACTGAGCCATCGCTCCAGCCCCTCCTGTATACCTTTTTTTTTTTTTTTGAGACAGGGTTTCCCTGTGTAGCCCTGGCTGTCCTGGAGCTCACTGTGTAGACCAGGCTGGCCTCGAACTCAGAAATCCGCCTGCCTCTGCCTCCCGAGTGCTGGGATTACAGGCGTGCGCCACCACCGCCCCGGCTCTGCCTCTGAATTTGTGAGCTCGTCCCTTCCTGTCTTTGGAACAGTCTGTTTTTGTCTTGTACTGACTCTCCTCCTCATGGAGACGGCACAGAGGCAGCTTCTAGTCCACCATCTCTTCCAGGATTCAGGGCACAGCCATTCTCGGAGTTTCTGCTCTGTCTTGCTTCTAATTTGTCTACAGCCCCTTTGATTCATAAATGATAAATGATGGCAAGTTCGCATATGGGCCTATAGTTAATATAACTTAGACAAGATCATAGACATCAGTAATATTTTATCTGATACAAACTCAAGGAGACAATGTACAGGAATATTGGGGCATGTTTGAGCGAGTTAGTTTTAGAGGAAAGTTTCTTATAGATTCATGGATGCAAACTTAACAGAGAGAGAGAGAGAGAGAGAGAGAGAGAGAGAGAGAGAGAGAGAGAGAGAGAGAGAGCGCCACATCATTGGAGATGAGCCACATGGCAGGAAGGGAGCTTCAGAGAAAGCATGGAACACAGAAGCCCAGGGTACCAGAAGTGTATCTGGGCTCTGGACAGCGCCCAAAAGAAAGAGACAGAAGAGAAGGAAAGATGGCCCCCACCTTCCTGAAGCATGCGCCCTTAGCCAGGCTATTGCCCTGCCAAACTAGAAGGCTAGGTCTCCATCTAGACCAGAGGTTTCATTCTCCTGTCCAGAAAGAAATACTTTCCCCTTGGTGGATTTCCCCTGTGACAGCAGCAGAGGGTGAGAACCTGCTCTTCCAACACGGCAAGCTTATTCTAGTCCCAACAGCTGTTACTTTGTAACGCCTTGCTAGGTCTCCCTAGACAGGAACAGACAGGACTGTTCTAATTCTCCCCTCACCTTGAGGCTGCGATTCCTTGGCTCACTAATTGTTAACTATTATGATTATTTAAAACTATTATTGGGCTTTATGACAAATATGGAGCACATACGATACTCATTATTTATCTGACATTCATGCTTAAACGAGATTCCTTATTTGCATCTGAGTTTGCTCCATTTGGCCATTTTGTTGGCATAAGCATCCCTGAGGTTTAACCAGGTCGTTGAACCTGGTTAGGACACACACACTACATCTTGTCGAGTTGTCCTTTAATTTGATCTGTAGCCCAAGGAAGCCTTGAACTTGAAATCCTCTTGTTTTCTACCCTCTGCCAGCCTAAAATTACAAACCACCAGGCCAGACCCAACTTCTAGATCTTGTCACCGAAATCTATAGATGGAAAGGCAGTAGAAGTTGCAGGTGACTTGTGGGAACTTACAATGTCCTGTCCATCTATCAGTTATCCCAATTTGACAGATGCTGGCCAGGGAGTGGCAGCGGTGTGGGAGGAAAAGAGTGGACAGTAGCTTTCTACCCACGCTTACGTTGAAGAGAGAGCTAGGGGTGGGTCTCCTTACCGCTCTCCTGCTGTCCTACCTGCTGGCATAAAACAGTTAAAGATGCCGGGCTACACAGACTTCAGTAACAAACCTTGGGTGTTGATGCTCAGAACAGAAAGAGAAGGAGATGAAAGGGAGAGAGGAGAGTGAGTGGGTTTTGGAAAATGGCAGGATCTCTTGCAGGTGTGGACAGTGCCACTGTGACATGCAGTTTTAATTGTCAACTGGACACAGCTTGTAGTCACCTCAGAAGAGAGTCTCAGTGGAGGATTGTCTGGTTCAAGTTAGCCTGTGGGAGGTTGTGTTGATTATGTTAATGGATGAAGAAAGGCCCAACTAAACATGGGCTGACTTCCTGCCTTGACTTCTCCACAGTGGTGGACTACAATATAGAACTGTAAGCAACGTAAAAGATTTCCCTTTTTTGAGGTGACAGGAGGAGTTTGAGACAGGGTTTCCCTGACTGTCCCAGAATTCAGAAATCCACCAGCTTCCACCTCCCCAGTGCTGGAATTAAAGATGTGTACCCCCCCCCCCCATGCCCTGCTAAAACACTTTTTTTCAAGTTGCTTTCACTAGGGTATTTTATCACAGCCATAGAAAGGAAACCAGGCCAGGTGGCTGCCCACAAAGCCATCCCAGAACCACATGACATAACTGCAGCAGCTGCAGTCCTGTGAGCATCTTGTGGGCTCCTATTCATCCAGGTGGCCCTGTGACCAGAGTATCACTAGGGAAGTAAGAAGCCCAAGGAGACAGAGCATCTCTGGGGTGGCTGCTGGGATGAAGCTTTTTGGCTCCAATGCTTTCTTCCTTGGAAATCTGGCTTAGCAAGGGAAAGGCTGTGAGCAGGCCACGGGCAAGCTGCAGCGTGGAAAACAACGTCCCTGGTGAAGGGGCTCAGCCCCGCTGTAACAGAAAAGCAGACAGATAACAGAGTCCAGTGCTAAACAGGACCAATGGGACACTCAGGAAGAGGCAATGAGAATTCACAATCAGATAGGCAGGGCAGAGGAAGCAGCTCTGTAGTGTACGAGCAGGGACTCAGAAACCAGTTATCCACATCAAAATGTACAGACACACTTTTATGTTGGATGAAGTGTGCAGGATACTCTATGGTTTCTATTTAGCCACATTAAAAAGCGATATTATTTTTATTACTTCCTTTCATTCTGAAAGTCTGAGTTAAAGAGCCCCTGAGGTGAGGTAGGCACAAGTTGCACTGAAATGTCTTGGTTATGACTCACAGACCAACTATTAGCTTAGAGCTCACTGCGAGACTGTTGAAATGATGTGTCAGTCACCCTACCATCCACAGGGGACCCTTGTCTCCCCGAGCACTAGCCACTTCCCTACACTGTCTCCCGAGTTATTTCTCTAAAGCAGCAACGGTTTAGAACATTATCGACTGCACAAGAGACAGAATTGCTCGTATCCATTGTTCTGCCATCTCTTCCCCTCCTGGTCTCCAGATACTTTCACCACACACGGCTCCTGTCACAAGCTCTTCCATGTCTCTCACGCTGTGCCTATTTCTCCACGTCCCACATCTTCCAGTCGCTGCCTCACGCTCTGCAGGGCAGCAGTCAACCTGTCTGCAGACTCCTCCAGCCATCTGCGCCTTTGGCTGTGCCTCGACTGATGTGGTGGGTGACGCTGCTTAACCAGCTCGTGCTCAGCTGGTCCCAGGGCTCAGGGACGTCATGTTGGTGGCCTGAAATCTGCCCCGGGAGAGGTGTTTCCACCATAGATGCTGGCAAATGCGGACAATCTTATCACTGTTAATTTTTGTCTTGGGGCATTGGACTCAAGACCTTGTATATGCGTGCCAGGCAAGTCTACCACTGAGTTATACCCTTATCCCACACATACTCTGCCTGGAATCTTTCTACTATTCTGAAAGATTGAGTGCTTGTTCTGTGAAGATTTCTTGGGGAATATGGAGAAGCAGTAAACTTCCCTGTTAAGTATGTGGGCTGTGTTGGTATTCTGTCTAAGCTCCACCCCACACCTACCTGGCAACAGCCAAGTATGCCCTGCCCCATAGATCTGGCCCACTATAAAAGGGGCTACTTGCCCCTCCTCTCTCTCTCTCTCTCTCTCTCTCTCTCTCTCTCTCTCTCTCTCCACTCCCTCTCATTCCACTCTCACCTCTCCTGCCCCTCTTGGGCTCTCCTCCCCTTCCCCCTCTCTCCACATGGTCATGGCCAGCCTCCACCTCTCTCTCTCTCTCTCTCTCTCTCTCTCTCTCTCTCTCTCTCTCTCTCTCGTCTCTCTCTCTCTCTCTGCCTTTCTCTACTTCCACTATACAACTAACTCCCAACTCCCAGCCTCTACCCTGAATAAGCTCTATTCTATACCATGCCTGTGTGTGTGTGGTCCCTCAGGGGGAAGAGGTGCCCTGACAAGGGCCCGCCTGGACACCCCCTTCCCCCACACCGCCGTGCCACACTCCCTTAACCACCATCCTCTCTCTTTAAGCCCCCTTTCTCTTCATTTTGTCCTTTCAGGCTGGGTGCTACACAAACATAGCTCTCATGCCTCTCTCAAAGACCTTGCACCCCACTCTCAGTGTCTGTTTGTTTGGCTGTCTCCCTGGTAGCTTCTATGAGCACAGATTGTGATCTATATTGGTCTGTAAAACCATAGAAGCTTTCAATGTAATATCCATAGAGAGTTCTATGTGAGTGTCTCACTAGTTAATTAAGTAGGAAACTAGGGGGAGAAACTTCATTGCTTTCTCTAAGAGTACTACCAACATCAAAAGTTACGCTGAATGTTTTCTCAAGAGCTTCTGGTGGGCAAGCTAAAATACAAAATCTACAAGACAGATCTGTACAATGGCATCAACAGTTTAATGTTTCCGGGGTGTTGACAGGTGTACAAAGGGCTGCGAGAACTGGTGTATGAAGTTGGAAATTTCATGTTTGTAGAGATCAGGTGAGGAAAGCATTCAATCATATAACATTTATTTACTTATTAGTGTATGTACATGAGTGTGTATGTCTGTGTGCTTGTGCATTTATGTGTGTGTGTTTGTGTGTATGTGTGTGTATGCATGTGTATATGTGTGTATGTGTGTGTATGTGTATATATGTGTGTGTATATATGTGTATGTGTATAAATGTGTATGTGTATATATGTGTATGTGTGTATGTGTGTATGTGTGTATGTGTGTGTTTGTATATATATGTGTGTCTGTGTGTGTATATATAAATGTGTGTACGTATGTGTATGTATATATGTATATGTATGTATATATATGTGTGTGTCTGTGTGTATGTATAAATGTATGTGTATATGTATGTATGTATAAATGTGAGTATGGGTATATATGTGTGTGTGTGTGTATGTGTGTGTATGTGTAAATGTGTGTATATGGGTATATATGTGTGTGTATGTGTGTGTATGTATAAATGTGTGTGTATGGATATCTATGTGTGTGTGTATGTGTGTGTATATGTAAATGTGTGTGTATGGGTATATATGTGTGTGTATATATGTTTGTTATATGTGTGTGTATATATGTTTGTTATATGTGTGTGTATGTATAAATGTGTGTGTATGTGTGTGTATACATTGTCTCCTCCCACCACATGAATTCTAGGATTAAATTCAGATCATCCAACTTGGAAGCATTTTGTTCTATTTTATTTTATTTTATTTCATTTATTTTGAGACAGAGTCTACATAGACTCTAAGACTGGTCTTTAACTCACAGAGATCCCCTACCCCTCTCTCTGCCTTCTGAGTGCTAGAATTAAAGTTGTGTGCCACCACGCAGGGCTAAGGAAAGCATTTTTGATCAGGTGTTTTCAGTGATGCTGGAGCTGAGCTCAGAAATGTCGTGAAGACATGTTTTTTGTTTGATTTTGCTAGCTTTGGCAGTGATCCAGGAGGACACTCTGTGAGCCTCCGGGGGCAGGATCGGTTAGCTTGAGGTGTTTGTGCAGAAAACCATTCTGTAAAGCGAGGGTTGAATCCTGCAGGCTGCTTGTAAGGCCCACACTTTCTTCTGTTTGTTTGGCTTTTTGTTGTTGTTATTTGTTGTTTTTTGAACCAGGCCACCAGGGGTCTGGGCTGGCCTCAAACTCACTCTGTAGGAGGGATGACCAGTATGGGTTTGGGGGGTGACCTGGGGTTCTCAGTAAGAGCAGCATGAGCTCTGTCTTAGCTGCCGAGCCGCCCGGCCGTTCCATTCTTCCCTTCACTTTGCTCTTGCTTGTTTGTTTGTTTTGAGTCAGAATCTCACTCACTCTACCTGATCGGGACGTTACTATGAAGAGCAGGATAGCCTTGAACTCACAGACATCCACCTGCTTCTGCCTCCTCAGTGCTGGATCAGAGGTGTGCTCACCACACCAGGGTTTTTTTTTTTTTCTTCAAATTTTGTTTTGTTTTGATTTGAGATGGGATTTTATGTAGCTCCAACCGGCCTTATTACTCTCAGCTCCGAATCTTCCTGTTTTCATCTCTTGAAAGTGCTAGAATTGTAGGCATGAGCCCCACCTACTCTGGTCTAGACTTAGTACAACCTGGTTTCAAATTTACTCTTCTCCTGTGAACTACCTCCCCTGAATTGTTTTTTCTCTTCCCCCTCCTGTTTCTCTTCCTTCCTGATGTGTTTATAAAAAGATAAAGAGAGGAGGGATATGTTTTTGTGAATGCGTGGTGAGGTGTGGGGGAGGGGGGCCCTCAGCAGGCTCATGCAGTTGCTTCCCTTCCCCCTGAGGGACCAGCCACACAAGAGTAAAGGATAGAATGGAGTTTATTCAGGGCATGGGGAGGGGAGTTAAGAGGCTAGTAGAAGCCCATGCCTGTAATCTCAGCACTCTGGGAGGCAGAGGCAGGCGGATTTCTGAGTTCGAGGCCAGCCTGGTCTACAGAGTGAGTTCCAGGGCAGCCGGGGCTATACAGAGAAACCCTGTCTCGAAAAACCAAAAAATAAAATAAAATAAAATAAAATAAAATAAAATAAAATAAAATAAAATAAAATATAAGCTAGTAGAGGCAGAGAAAGACAGAGAGAGAGAGAGAGAGAGAGAGAGAGAGAGAGAGAGAGAGAGAGAGAGAGAGATTGAGAAGAGTAGAGGAGTAGAAGCTGGCCGTGAGCATGTGGAGAGAGAAGGAGAAGGGAATGGGGGGAGGGGAAGCGGAGGCTCGAAGAACAATGATTGGTTGAGGCGGGGCAAGCAGCCCCTTTTCTAGTGTCAAGCACACCTGGCTGTTGCCAGGTAACTACGGGGCAGAGCTTAGACAGAATGCTAACACTCCTGCTTTTGTCATTTGTACTTATTTTTCTGAGCTGTTTGTTTGTTCATTTGTTTTGAAACAGGGTTTCACTTTGAATCTGTGGCTGGCCTGGTGCTTTATAAATAGACCTGGCTGGAGTTTACGGATAGAAGTAGGCCTCTGTCTTCTGAGTGCTGGGATTAAAACCTTCAACCTTGGGGCTGGAGAAGTGGCTTAGTGGTTAACATTGGCTGATCTCCCAGAGTACCTAGGTTCAATTCCCAGCACCCACATGGAAGCTCACAATTGTCTGTAACTCCAGTTCCAGGGGATCTGACACCCTCACACAGACACATATGCAGGCAAAATACCAACATGCATTTTTTAAAAAAGGAATTTAAAAAAAGGGCCCATGCCTCTACTCCCTGCATTTTTCTTTTTAAGCTCCCCTCATCAAGGTTTTTAATGTCTAAAACCTTTTGGGGTGTTTAGCATTATTTGCCCCTCAACTGTGAGCGCTGGGAAGCCAGGTTGCTGCTTGTACTGCTTCGGTCTTGTTTAGGCCACCGTTCCTTGGTCTTGCAGCTGTAGGCTCTATTTCCCTGTAGATCTATCAAAGTACCAAACCATGAAGTGAGCTGTCCTCGCCTGCCCATAGGGCTATGTTATAAATGACTCATCCACCTCTCCTCTCGGGGCACACAGTAAACATTAATTTAGACCAACTTAAGTGGATGCTAGAAAACACGGACTGAATTGTTTTCTTCCCATGGAATTTATTCAAGCTACAAGTTAGGGTGCAGACACAAGAACAGCCAAGCCACCTGCTGTCCTCCCAGATTATTGCTGCAAAGCCATTTTGCTGAAGTGATAGTTGTTTTTAAAAAACATTTTAAACGAATTTAAATGTTAAATAAAATAAATAAAAACGTCCTTTATGTGTGGGTGCCACATGTGTACAAGAGTTTGCAGAGGGGAGGCATCAGATGCCCTAGAACTGGATCACGGACTGTTGTGAACCACGCGGGTGCTAGGAACTGGGCCCTAGCTGGCTCTCTGTGCTCTCTGCAAGAAAAGCAATTGCTCTTAACCCTGCCGAGCCAACTCTACTGCCCCAGCATTAGCCTCCCCTTAGGGCAGAAAGTTAAAGCAGCAGGCCCAGAAGAGCGTACTGTGGGCTGCAGAGAGGGCTTTTTGGAGGCCTTGAAGCCAGAAGCAGGGAGTGGGCGTGGCAGCTGCCCCGTGGGAAGGGGAAACCCAGGTTACTGTTGAAGGCAGCACTTTCCACGCTGTGTGGAAAGAGTACTTGCCAATGGAAGTTTGGAGATGTGGGATCAGACTATAATAGGCTCTGAAAGGACCGTAAGGGTGGAACTGGTAGGCATTTTCTCCCCCGAGTCATGCAGATATAGGCCAGGTTAGACCAGATTAAAAGTAGATAAAGGCAGGGTTATCAGGAGACAGCTATCAGATGGGCTCAGCGATCTTATAGTCAGTGCTATAAGATCGTGCTGTCACACATCCAGACTGAATCCAAGGGGTTTTATAGAGGTTAGGTGAGGAGTGGTGAAGTGCCAGCCAGGAGCTGGGATTGTGACCACACATGGTCAAGAACTGAGCCCCTGGGCGGCACTCTTGGGGGGAGTTGCCGGAAACGTGGAGATGAGCAGTGATGACGTGTTAGCCCGGAGTTTTCTCCAAACAGACCTGGGTGGGAGTGGGGAGCAGTTTTCTCTGTGTGGGCGGGGTTGGGGGAAAGAGGGCAGATGGAGTTTCCCAGCTTGGGCAGGGGAGAACCGCAGTTCCAGTCTAACAGACGTCACTTAGCCTTCTTTGGTGGGATTCCCATAGAACACTCTTTGACATCGTTCAGAATGACCAGGTTCCAGGTTCTGTGGAAACCCAACCAGTAGCATGACTTAGTCAAATTTTTTTTGTTGTTGTTGTTTTAGTTTGGTTTGGTTTTTTGGATTTGGTTTTTCAAGACAGGGTTTCTCTGTATAGTCCTGGAAGTTCTCAGAGCTGGATTACGGTGATGTCGGTCCTCAGAAATGAATGTGGGTCTTCACACTGAGGCTGCTTGATGCCGTGCCGCCCTACCTTGGCAGATCCTTGTCTGTCCTTTTTCCACAGATATCTTGGCCATTGTATTTATTCACAGCAACATAAAAGTAGCTAGTATGCCCAGGCTGGTCCCAAACTTGCTATGTAGACAAGGCTGGTATCTGCAGCCCCAGGAAATACTTTTTTTACTTAGAGGTCCTGAGTTCAATTCCCACCAACCACACAGTGGCTCACAACCATCTGTAATGGGATCTGATGCCGATGCCCTCTTCTGGTGTGCCTGAGGAGAGCAACAATGTACTCAGATAAAATAAATGAATAAATCTTTTTTTCCGAGACAGGGTTTCTCTGTGTAGCTCTGGCTGTCCTGGAACTCACTCTGTAGACCAGGCTGGCCTTGAACTCAGAAATCCGCCTGCCTCTACCTCCCAGAGTGCTGGGATTAAAGGTCTGTGCCACCACTGCCCAGCTTGTAGGCCTTTTTATTAAACAGTTGTTTAAATTAAGGAGTAAAGCTTGTACAACCACAAAAGCTGGTATTTGTAAGAATTCACCAATCCTGAGGCAACTAGACCTTGAGATACAGAATTTAACATTACAATACACAGCAACAAGCTACTGCCATTTATACCCTCCCACTACACACACAGACACACCAGTGTGCCCTTGGAGTCCCCCTCCCCCCCCACCAGTGTGCCCTTGGAGTCCCCCTCCCCCCACACCAGTGTGCCCTTGGAGTCCCCTTCCCCCAACACACACCAGTGTGCCCTTGGAGTCCCCTTCCCCCAACACATACCAGTGTGCCCTTGGAGTGCACACACACACACACACACACACACACACACACACAAAGCCAGTGTGCCCTTGGAGTCCCGGTTCTTCCACCTTTCTCCTTTACTTACAAGCAAGTTCCATGGGACCAGGCTTTATTAACATTCACTGATAAAGAAGAAAAGCTGATTCACGCTTCCTTTGGCTTCCCACTGTAACCTTAGTCCATGGTTCCCATTAACAAACAAGCTCCTGAACTCTGTATTTGTTCACATACAAAGACCAAGAATATTCTGCAACTGGGGTAGAAATTTACAGACAGCACAACTCTAGAAGTTTGCTAATAGAAGTTTAATTCTGGATAAGAATGTCTGAGGGTTTTTTATCATTCCACCATAACAACGGATGGTTTTCTGTTCTGTTTTGTTTGTTTTAAGATTTCTTTATTTTATGTATGTGAGTACACTGTAGCTGTCTTCAGACACACCAGAAGAGGGCATCAGATCCCATTATAGGTGGTTGTGAGCCACCAAGTGTTTGCTGGGAATTGAACTCAGGATCTCTGGAAGAGCAGCCAGTGCTCTTAATCGTCGAACCATCTCTCCAGCCCTGGGTTATGTATTTATTTTATGTGTGTGAGTGTTTTGTCTGCATGTATATATGTGCCACACCTGTGTGCTTCACATCCTTGGTGTTCAGAAGAGTGAGTTACATCCCTTGGAACTGAAGTTTTGGATGGTTGGGGTCCTCTGTGAGAGCATCACATACTCTTAACCACTAAGCCATCTTTCTAGACCCTGCCTGGCTTTATTTATTTATTTATTTATTTATTTATTTATTTATTTATTTATTTATTTGTTTAATGTAATTGTTTTCAGTCTCAGCTTCAGTAAGCACAGAGTAAAAAGGCTTTTTTGGGGTTTTGTTTTGTCTTATTTTGTTTTGCTTTTTCTTTTTGAAGACAGGATTTCTCTGTGTAACAGCTCTGGCTGTCCTGATGCTTGCTTTGTAGTGTAAGACTCTGAGGAGCCTTAGCCAGCTCTGCACAGCCCTCAGATATCAACATGGCTGCAGATGGCAGCCCAGACCAGGGATGTCTGCGTGACCTTTGGTGGTAACAGACCCCTCTCTGCTGAGGGCCATTGATTCAGATGTGGCCCTTGGTGGCAGCACAGCCAGGACCTCACTGTGGCCTCAGGTGGCATCGCCACCTCAGGAGGGTCCTCATGACCCTGAAGTCTCCAGTTCATGCTTCTCTTTCTCTTCCATCTCTCCACCTCTTTCTTTCTCCTCTGAGTGGCGCCTGGGGCCTCTGAGAGGCTGGGGTTATCCTAGGAGCGCTATGCCCCACCCAGTCAGTGTGGCACGGGCTAGGGGCTGGCTCAGCAGCCTGCTCTGTGTGCCAGGCTATGTGGCCACACAATAGATAGCTTTTGCGCAGACTTCATCACTTGTTCCTCTTTCCTGAAGCTAGAGATGAAATCCAGAGCTCCATGCGTTCAGAGCAAATGCTGTGTCAGAGACCTATACGTGTAAATAAACCATCTCATTACGTACATGTATAAAAACATAAGTCAAAGACGCTCTCCAGACACTCTACATAAGAAACAACCTACAGTCAAACCTAGAGAGGGGTGGGGTCAGGGGCGGCGCTTGGGGTGGGGAGAGGGGCGGGACCTGGGCAAGGCTGGGGATGGAGGAAGACTAGCTGGGCACTTCCTACCCTTATGTGGGGGGAGTCTTAGCAAGGTTTCTTTTTTGTTGTTTTTTGTTTTTGGTTTTTTGGAGGAGAGAAAGTTTTTAATTAGCAATAATCGCGCCTCGGATAAACCTCATTGGCTACGATACTGCCACTGTGCAAAGCTGTTGTTTTTTTGTTTGTTTGTTTGTTTGTTTGTTGTTTTTTGTTTTTGGTTTTTTGGATTTGGTTTTTTCGAGACAGGTTTCTCTGCGTAGCCCTGGCTGTCCTGGAACTCACTCTGTAGACCAGGCTGGCCTCGAACTCAGAAATCCACCTGCCTCTGCCTCCCAAGTGCTGGGATTACAGGCGTGCGCCACCACCGCCCTGGCTGGAT
Source organism: Apodemus sylvaticus (assembly GCF_947179515.1). NCBI lineage: Eukaryota > Metazoa > Chordata > Mammalia > Rodentia > Muridae > Apodemus > Apodemus sylvaticus. Next base: position 6,516,822 of record NC_067488.1, read on the forward strand.
TTTGTTTTTTTTGTTTTTTTTTTTTTTTTAACTCAATGTTTTTCTTTTTAAAACATTTATTTATTTTTAAATTTTTGGGTGTTTGTAGGTATGCACACATGGGTGCAGGTGTCTGTAGAGGCCAAAGGAGAGCACTGGGTTCTTTGGAACTGGAGTTACTGGCCGTTGTGAGCTGCCTAACAGGGGTTAGGAAACCAACCTGGGTCTTCTGAAAGAGCTGGAAACGCTCTTCACCACTGATCCATCTCTCTCTCCAGCCCTGATTTTCTTCCTCACAACACCCCACCTCTTTCTTTCTTGCTAAGACTTAATATGTTTATTTCTTGTTTGTTTTATTTTGTTTGGGAAAATGCAATCCCCTCCGTAAAAACTTTTTGAAATTCCAGTACTAAGGATTGGGTACAGAGCTTTGCCATGAAAGGCCTGGGCTCGGCCGCTGAGCAAGCCTCCGGCCTTCTTCTCACTTATTTCTAAAAGCATGCTTCATCTGAGACAGGATTTCCCCAAGTCGTCCAGGCCGGCTTTGAGCTCACTCTGCAGCCCAGGAGGGTCTGGAACTTTCGGTCCACTTGCTTCTGTTTCTCCCCTTGTTGGGAACGCAGGCCTGTGCCACCAGACCTGGCTAGAACGTAGTCTTTCGTCTCAGTGGAGAAATCTCTGCACTTGTGTCATTGGTCCCAGCTCTCTTGTGCTCTCCGGTGTGATAAAACCGAATGAATCTATGTCTGTGTGGCACCTGGGTAGTGCAGTGCTGTCTGCATAAGACCTGTCAGGCTCAGCCCCAGTGTCTTAGCAGAGTTCACAGCATGCTCAATCAGGGCAGGCCTTCAGCATAAGCTGCAAAGGTTTCCCTCGGAGGATAACTTATGATACATTTACTCATGTGGCTACAAGTTAGCTTTAGAAAAGTCAGTAGAGCTAACAGAAGCTGTGAGGGAACTTCGAGATAATGGGTTCCTTCTTAGTGTTAAACACTAATTATCCTATGGTTCCTTGTAGTTAGAAGGAAACAAAAACAAATATAAACAGTGTTTCTAGTCAGATGCCAGTGTAAAATGCAATCTTGTGGTGGGGGTGGAGAGATGGCTCAGTGGTTAAGAGCACTTCCTTCTTCCAGGAAGTTAGTCCAACTTTGGTTGAGTCACACCCATGTAACACCAGCTCCAGGGGATCCAGTGCCCTCTTGTGGTTTCTTTGGGCACTGCACTCATGGATATAAACCCACACACAGACATACATTGTTATGAAATATACATTCAGTATCAGGCGGGCTCATGCCAACGTGTCCCTCAGAGAAATTACACAGTGCGACAGACCTAGTATAAGGGGGGTTTCCTGTGGGGGGGAGGAAGGGGACCCGGAGGAGGGGTAGAAGCAGACAGAGCCATGAGGGCAGAGAAAGTGGGTTAGAGAACAGAAAGAGAGAGAGATGGCCAGACGAGAATGCATGGAAGGAGAGAAAGAGAAAGATTGGAAGAGAGGAGAGGGAGGGAGGAGGGAGGGATGGCTCAGCAGTTAAGAGCACTGACTGCTCTTCCTGAGTTCAAATCCCAGCCACCACATGGTGGCTCACAACCATCCATAATGAGATCTGACGCCCTCTGCTGGTGCATCTGAAGACAGCCACAGTGCTTACATTAAACAATAAATAAATCTTTGGGCCAGAAGGCATACTTTCCCCTGCCTCTCGCAGAAGGGACCCGTGGCTGCCGTGGTGCCATCAGCACCTCACAGCCCGTGCGGTCCTCCGGGCTCCCTCAGCGTCACCAGTGCCTGTGATACATTTCCAAGTCCACGCCAGCATCCCAGTCCTCCTAGCTCCTCCCCTCCCCCAACGCCCTACAGCTCACAGGCAGGCTTATAACCCGGCCACCCACTCTGTTCTCTCTCTCTCGTTCTCTGACTGTCTCTGGCTGTGTTCTCTATCTCCATCTCTTGCCGTCTCCATCTTCTCTGTTCTCCCCCACTCCGCCTCCTCCCTAGCCATGGCCGTGCGCTGTCCGCTGGCCGTGTTCAGCTCGCTTCTCTCTCTCTCTGCTCCGGACTCTTCCAGATGCCTCTGGCTGTTCTCTCTTATAGCTACAGCAAAGACCCTACCCATATCCTGGAGCTGTCATGGTGGTTTCTTTCCTGCACCCCACTCACCAACAGTTGTGACCAGCTGCTTCAAGCTCCCCCCCCCCCCCAAGTCGTCCCAACTTGGATGGGACTCGTGAACCGTAATTAACCTTTTCTCCTGGAAATTGTTTTTGCCAGAGTATTTTATTACAGCAATAGAAAAGTAACTGACACATCACCATTCCAAATTTCCTCCCTACCTTGCTGCAAAAATATTGCCGTCTTGTGGAAGTCATTAAATTCTCTGGAGTTAGTGTGTTCAGGTAGACAACGAATGTTGCTCCCCTTGTGCCACGCTCTCGCTCTCGCTCCCGCTCCTCTGCCTCCCCAGCTCTGCCTCCCAGGACAACCCATTGCTACAGGGTGTTTGGTCATTGTTCATAGAAAACTTAACTGTTGGCAAAATATACAAGTTTATATAGATATTGTGTATGTCAGATGTAGTTGGGGGTGTCCAGAAGAGATGCAGTTTGGGTGTGCCTCTAAAGGCCCCCATAGATAACAATGCTAAAGAAGGGAAAATTCTGGCCGGTTTTAAGCTATTTTAAGCCAAGTTGCTTGGGAGAGGTTTGTGGTCTTTGTTCTATGACCTGAGGCAAACTCAGCTGGCTGGCTCGGAGCTACCCCACCCCTACTGGGTTGGCTCACAATGGTGAGGTGACTTGGTTCAGTCACCTCAAGGGCCTAGGAGGAGCTAAAGACTTCTTTGACAGCATTTGGACCTCACTCTCTTTTATAGCTTGGGAGAGCCTTTATGGAAGAAGCTCTGGGTAAGACATGGAGATTCTTTCTTTGGGTTTGCAGGAACTACAGAGAAGCACCTGGCAAGACACAGGTGAAACAGAATTCTAGGAAAGAAGGCTAAGGAACTCTCTAGGTTGGGAGAATCTCAAGTAAAAGGCAGACTAGCGCAGTAGGAAGACACACAGCACATTAGGGACACACAGCACAGCAGGAAGACATACAAGGGGGTTTCTAAAGTGCTCACAGCTTAGTTGTAGAGTCAGGCTGGTAAGTAGATATTTTGTTTATAGTTCAGAAAATAAAGTTACCTTGTTGAGTTAGCAGGTTTTTACCTCAGTTTATGCCTCCTGTGTCTTTACTAGTATAAATATTAGGTAATTTAAATGGTTGCAACCCATCAGAGTAAAAACTGTGTATTATGAAATATAATGTGGCAAAGAGGTTCCTTTGGCAGACCCATGCCGAGCTGTGCCCCTAAGAAATTAAGCCACGCAACACCTCTGGTATAAAGGAGGTCTATTGGGGAGGGGAGAGGAGGAAGGACCTGGGTAATAAAGGGTAGGGGCAGACGAGTGGGCACATAGGCAGGCAGATAGATGAGAACAGAGCCATGAGGGCAGAGAAAAGGAGGGCATCGAGGGAAGGGGTGCATGCCGAGAAGGAGAGGGGGAGGCTGAGGACAGAGGCTGGCAATTGCTAGGTCCCTGAGGTACAGTATGACTACAATCCATGAAGAGGGGCATCCTCCCTCTATCTAGAAGGCTGGGTGTATACAGATTTAACATAGAGGAACACTCTCAAGTCTATACTTAAAAGACAACCAAAGGACACTTAAAATCTTGAACTTGTGCTTATGCTAGTGAATTGAATAGTGGAAGGCTTTACCAGAGTTAGACTGATTGATTCATCAGAACTCCATTGATTAATGTTAAAGCTCTGAACCTCAACGACTTTTTTTTTTTTTTCGAGACAGGGTTTCTCTGTGTAGCCCTGGCTGTCCTGGAACTCACTCTGTAGACCAGGCTGGCCTCAAACTCAGAAATCCACCTGCCTCTGCCTCCCAGAGTGCTGGGATCACAGACGTGCGCCACCACCGCTCGGCGAACCTCGAAGTCTTAATGCAAATAGTAGCATATGGGGGGGGAAGAAATCCGAAGCATTTTGTCCTTTGATAAACCTTACATCACTTTCTTATCACCATTTGAACTTTCACTCGCATTTGCCAACCTTAAAACACTTTCTTAGATCCAAAACTCTTAGATCCTCACAACCTAAGCTTTCACACCCCCAGATGTAAACTTTACATCGTTTTTCTTATCCATCTATTCACCATAAGGTACAGGTGATTGATTATCAGGAGCAGTCGCTGCAATGTGAATTCCTTTAGATACATGTTGTAAAGGTTATATTTTAAACCTGTTTGCCTTTCAGCATGAAGCCGGTGAGTAAGGCCTTTTAAGTAAGAGGCCCAGTAGTTTTGAGTAACTAATGACCTGGCCAATGAGCTAATGCAGCAGCGGCTTACCTTAGGGTAAGGAGCTAGTTGCCTGCTGTTTTCTAGCTGTCAAGCCACAGTTAGCTTAGCTGTCGATGTGATCAGAGACCTGAGAAGGATAAGTTGTAATCTAAATGGCCTATGTATCGACTAAATGACAGACTAGTCCACATTGCATTGCCTAGACAGTTGTCCCAGGTTCCTGTGATATCCATGGCACCATAGGCAGAGGCAATCTTTGGTCACCAGGCCCAGAAGATGCAGAGACTTTTTCTGTGGAGGAAGAACATGGGGTGGGGGTGGGGGGCTAAACTCCCTTATCTTAGGCAAGGGGGTGGGAGCGATCAACTCTCTGGTGTCCTACTTGTCCAGTGGTTGGTATACCGTAGTTTAGGTTGAGACCTTTGTTGTTGTGCTTCTTGGAGACCCTGTGGGGGTGGGAATGGGGGTGGGGGTGGGGGTGGGGTCACTTTTAGTATTTGAGACTCTCTGTCATAGTAAGTTTAAACATCTTAAATGCCATACTCAGCAGACCTCTGACAGGCTTGAGGGCTAGCACCTACCATACATGTCTAGTACCTACCATACATGTCTAGTACCTACCATACATGTCTAGCACCTACCATACATGTCTAGCACCTACCATACATGTCTAGCACCTACCATACATGTCTAGCACCTACCATACATGTCTAGTACCTACCATACATGTCTAGTACCTACCATACATGTCTAGCACCTACCATACATGTCTAGCACCTACCATACATGTCTAGCACCTACCATACATGTCTAGCACCTACCATACATGTCTAGTACCTACCATACATGTCTAGCACCTACCATACATGTCTAGTACCTACCATACATGTCTAGCACCTACCATACATGTCTAGCACCTACCATACATGTCTAGCACCTACCATACATGTCTAGCACCTACCATACATGTCTAGCACCTACCATACATGTCTAGCACCTACCATACATGTCTAGCACCTACCATACATGTCTAGTACCTACCATATATGTCTAGTACCTACCATACATGTCTAGCACCTACCATACATGTCTAGCACCTACCATACATGTCTAGCACCTACCATACATGTCTAGCACCTACCATACATGTCTAGTACCTACCATACATGTCTAGCACCTACCATACATGTCTAGCACCTACCATACATGTCTAGTACCTACCATACATGTCTAGTACCTACCATACATGTCTAGTACCTACCATACATGTCTAAGTTAAACAGTCTTTGTTTCTAGTGATTTGCTTTAAACCATACTTTGCATACATAAAAAGAGGAGGCTAAATAAGGCTTATTCCTGGAATTGATCAAATATAGTTTTTAATACATTAAAGGATTTGATCATTTATAAGGTGACTGATTACCAATTTTCATTTTAAATGATCTTTAACAGTTTATAATAATTTAGTAGCTTTCATAAGACTAGGACTTCATGTTTTATCTCTATTAGGTTAAGATTTAAACAGCAATTTAAAAATGGTTTGATTCTCAGCATTAAAGCAAAACCTTTTAATCCATAAACATTGGGAACTTTTCTGATATTTATATTGCATATAATTATAGAACATAACAGTTTCCCATATGATATAGTTCATAAAAAGTCTGTAGCTTAATACCATTAGCAAAACAAAGCTAAACCTATTTTAAGCTAGTGGTTTTTTAACCTTGTTAATGTTGTAAACCTCCTGAATTTTTAAGTTTATAAGAGTGAAGGCAGAGAGCATAGCCATAATTTTTAGAAGGCAAGACCAAGTTCTAACAGCATAAATAATTTTATGTTGCTAAAATTAATACCAAATGATCGCTATTATGTTACAAGGTTTGGCTGTCAGTAAAGTATGTTCTTGTATATGAATGCCTGGAGGTGCTTTAATACCAAGAATCATTTTAAATCCTATCTTTTATGAACCTGGTTTATACAGGTTTGTATAAGGCGTTCGTATGACAGGAATCATACAAAAATCCTACCCCAATTTAAAAAGTGTCATGAGAGACCTGCTTCCCTGGCCAGCTCATGGTGTGTGCCGTCGTCCTTAGTTAAGATGGAGGTAAAGCCGTGACGTCCACCTTCTCCAACCCGAGCAAAGATGCAGACAGACGTGTGTTGTTTATATCCCAGAATAAAATCATGCCATATGGTCTAACTTTATCTAAGCACTGACTTTCAATTATTAACCCCAAGTTATGAGTCTTAAGTTAACCTTTTGTTAAAGATTTTACAGATTTTTAATCATATCCAAAAATTTAAAAGTCAATAATCCTGTTTTTGACCCTGGACTTTGAAAACATGCCTGGGTCTGGAAAAGGGAGAACAATAACCTAACCCTAATATAAATATAAAATCAGACATATATTCACGTGTAGACTTTAATTATAAGCCTTTTATTATATAGGTTTAAAGCCAAATATTGTTGCAGTTATGTAGGTTTTAAATCATACCAAATGAGAAACTTATAAATCCTTAGATAAATGATTACAGCATAATCTCAAGACATTAATTTTTCTTTTGAGAGCAAAGTACAAATAAATCAGAGATAAAAGTTTTTAAAAAAGATTTATTTATAGGGCTGAAGAGATGGCTCAGTGGGTAAGAGCACTGAGTGCTCTTCCAAAGGTCATGAGTTCAATTCCCAGCACCTGCATTGTGGCTCACAACCATCCATAAAGAGATCTGACACCCTCTTCTGGTGTCTGAAGACAGCTACAGTGTACTTACATATAATAAATAAATATTTAAAAAAATCAAGGTAAAAATTATTTATTTTATGTATATGAGTACACTGTTACTGTGAGCCATCATATGATTGCTGGGAATTGAACTCAGGACCTCTGCTTGCTCCAGCCCCAAGATTTATTTTGATATTTGATATTTTGATATTTGGGAATCATTTGTCCATGGCAGAAAAGATTTGGAGATCAGGTGTACCACTTTGTGATAAAATCTGTGTCCATGAAGAAACAGAGAGTGTGTGTGCTTAGCTTAGTGCAGGCCAGCTGGCTGCAGAAAACCAGGGTGTGTGTGTGTGTGTGTGTGTGTGTGTGTGTGTGTGTGTGCAAACCACGCTGAGAGCCAGAGCCACGTGGAGGACTCACTCTAGAGCCCACAGACAAAGGATCCTTGCATCCCTCCCTCAGGAGCAGCTTGGGGAGCAGCTGCAGCAGAAAAAGTGTGCATACACTGCAGTCCTGGTCCCACCCAGCCCTAAACTGCAGTCAACTAAAGGCGTGGTGTTTAAAGCCGTGGAGGGAGAGCAGAGAGAGAGACAGGGCTTGGAGAGTGAGAGACAGGGAGAAAGGAATCTCTTTCCATTTCCCTGATTGCTCGAAGCATTTATAAAGTTCTCTAATAATATTATGATCAGGGGTGCTATGAATTGATTATATGACTGATCTGAAGACCAAATTTGATTTGAAAGGTGAGTAGATTTAGGGTCCTTCAGGCCAGGTTTCAGGTCTAGAGGCTGGAGGTTTTCAGTCTCAGGGAGGCCTGACCGAGGACCAAGCTGTTCAGTGGGTCATCACCACCCTCGACAGGAGTCAGAGGCTTAGCCGGACTGAGCCAGAGGAGAGGCTCAGGCCCAGAGGAGCTGTGGGATTAACGGGCAGCTCCACTGTGGAGGTGGAAGAAGAGAGCGGGCTGGGGGCGATAGCCCAGCGGGACCTAAGGAACCTGCAGGACTGCAGCCCCGTGGAATGGCGGGATGGGACTTAGTCCTCGAAGAGTACCAGAGGAGTGCCAGACATTCAAACAAAGGTCACTTTCTCAGATTTGGGGAAATGCTTACACAGACCAAAGGGGAAAGTTACCAAATTTCACTGTGGATGGGGTGCTGAGTGATCCGTGGACCAGAAAGGAGATCTGATGCAGGTGATGGCAGGCTGGAAATAGAGTCCTGGTGTATGGGTGACTGAGAAGTATGGCAGAGGGGTCCCTGCCCTTGCCAAGGGACCCCAAGCTAAGTCAGATCCCCACCCCCCATCCTGAGCTCATCTCAGTCGAGAGGTCCCATTCTCAACTCTTCAATGTTCCCAGAAGTCTCTGAGCGACCAACAACAGATTTGCTATAAAGTGGGTTTATTAGGGAGAGGACTGAGGACCTGGGGAAGGGGGAGAGGCAGACTGGTGGGCTGTGTACACAGGCAGACAGACAGATGTGGGCAGAGCCAACAGAGCAGAGAAAAGGGGGGCCTTGAGGGAGCACCTGCCTGTGGAACTCTGTCACCATACAGGAAAACTGGGAAGATCAAGAAGATTAAGGAACCCCAGCAATTCTCAAACTGGTAGACTTTTGAATCTGCTCCTGTCACTGGGTGGTGGTGGCACATGCCTTTAATCCCAGCACTTGGGAGGCAGAGGCAGGCAGATTTCTGAGTTCCAGGCCAGCCTGGTCTACAGAGTGACTTCCAGGACAGCCAGGGCTACACAGAGAAACCCTGTCTCAAAAAAAAAAAAAAAAAAAAAAAGAAAAAAAAAAAAAGAAAAAAAAAAGACTCTGCTCCTGACCAGATTCCTGTTCTGGAGCACATGACCACAACACCCCACTAAGAGGAGCATAACAACTAGCCAGTAGCACACAGTCCAAAGGTCTCCACGCTAATAAAGTATCTAGATGGGTTGCCCTTGGGGCTTAGCCAATAAGCTTCCTGTCCCAGACATTCCTTCCAGCAAAAGATATTTAATCTCTGAGTAAGTTGTATGCATCTTTTCCACCAGTTTGGACAGACAAGGACTGTCTCCTTCCTCAAGGACCACCATGGGGGGACTTCATTATCAAGCCTAAGTGTCTGGCAGAAGTCCCCTCTGCACTCCAGATGCTCACCCCTGAGCTAAGCCGGATCCTCCCTGCCCTGAGCGCATCTCAGTCCTGAGGCCCCGTTCTCCACTCATCCAGATTTCCAGCAGTCTCTGAGTGTCCAGGAGTTTGAGAACCCCAGCCTGGGCCCCAGCCTGTGTCTCTTACTCAGAGAAACACGGACTGGGACCCCCATCTAAGCTGCATTCCGCCTTCCCACTAGACCGGACCCCCATCTAAGCTGCATTCCGCCTTCCCACTAGACCGGCACCCGATGGTGGTGAGGAGCGTGCAGTGAAACAGACCCACACACTCCAAGAACGAGAGGAAGCTCTGAGGACAGAGAGGCAGATCTGGGGTGGAGCGGGTCCTTTGGTCTGGCTGCATACACTTGATGCACCTGACAGCAGCATGTGATGTCATAAGCAATTACTAGGTCCCTGGGAGCAGGCCAGCGAGATCGCCTGTACACAACTAGCACTGGGAGTCTTCTTGTCATTTTGCAACTCGTGGGGTAGAAGGACCGTAGAGTCGACCAGCATCTAACTAAGTCCCCATCTCTTGGTGCTGTCATGCAGAATTCCTCTAAGGGAGCTGCCCTGTCTCAACCCTTCCTGTGTTTGCTGTGGGGACGCTGATGCCTGATCAGGCCTGGACCGCCAGCTCCATAGTGCCCTAGACGCTGTAAGCAAGTCACTCTGAGGGAGAAACAGTTTTCTTCCTGAAGCTGAAAGGGTTTTTTAAAGGAATGTTGTAGTTGGTTATCACTGCAGAAGAAAATTGTCAGAAAGGAGCTGATGTCAACATTGTAAAGCCAAGGAGAACGTCATAGGTCCTTGAGTGCCTGAAACCTTGAACTTTCCTCTTCACTTTGTAAGGGTCCGTGATCCACGAATAGCATGAGCATTAATATAGCAAAGAGCGTTTTATTCTGCAGAAGTCCAGCATGCTGGGGCCTCCCATTGTCAAGATGGAGGCCCCCAGCGAGCTCGCAGGTCCAGTTCAAAGCATGTTAGGGTAATTCCAGGGAGGGGTAAGTGACCTCCTCTATCTCGAGGGACATTCCAGAATCATTGCTCGGTGTGGGGGGCTGGGAACTGTTGTTGGGGAAGTTTGGAAACTGTTGTTGAGGAAGTCTGGAAACTGCTGCTGCTGGCCCATTGTTCCTGCCTCAGGCCAGGGGTTGGGCACCTGAGGCCTGGACCTGCCTGGACCTGCCCAGTTCTTGGTGACAGAGATTTAGGCCTCATCTCCTGAACTGCCAATCTGAAGTCTGCCATGGAATCTGCCTAGCCTGTCTCAACTTTAAGTAAGTTGTGACTGTACAAGAAGTGCTCCATCCTTTCTGTTTTTCTTTCCTATTTCCTTTATTTATTTATTTATTTATTTATTTATTTATTTATTTATTTATTTATTTATTTATTTTTGTGTGTGTGTGTCTGAGTGTTTGGCCTGCATGAACATGTGTTCACCAGGCATGTGCCTGGCCCCTCAGAGTTTAGAAGAGGGTGTCAGATCCCCTAAAACTAGAGTCACTGATGGTTGTGAGCCATTATGTGGGTAGTAAGAACCAAATGGGGGCGTCTGCAAAAAGGACAAGTGCTCTAACCTGCCAAGCCATCTCTCCAGCCTCTGTCCTTATTTTTCTTTTTGTCATGATAGTGACCTGACCGTGGGCTTCACAACACCGGTTAGAAACTTTGTGTTCCAATTATTGGGAGGGGCTTTTTATTTTGTTTTTTTGTTTGTTTGTTTGGTTGGTTGGTTGGTTTTGAGCCAGTGTCTTACTGTGTAGCCCTGGCTGGCCTAGAACCCACAGAAATCCACTTGCCTGCCCCTGCCTCTTGAGAGCTGGCATCTAAGGTGTGTGCCACCATGCCAGGCCAGATTTTATTTTAATAGTGCCTTTTCTTGCTTCTTTTCATTTCTCCCTTTCTTCCTTTGGAGACAGATCTCAGCGTGTTGCCCCTTCTGGTTTTAACTTCTGGGCTCAAGCAATCCCCTGCCTCAGCAATCAGCCGCCCCAGCTGTGGGGTCACGGCTCTGCCTCCCTGCACTCACAGTGACACTTTAATTTGAAAGGTTCTGATATCGCACGTGTCAGAACTGATCATATCCTGAAGGAAAAAGACTAGTGGTTTCCACTTCTTCATGGAAACGCTACTTGAGCTGCTTCAAAGATTTTGAGTCTTATTGGGCCCGGTGGCAGACTCCTATAGCCCTAGCTGTCTGAGAAGCTGATGCAGGATGATCATAAATTTGAGGCCTGTCTGAGTTAAGTACAGCCTGGGCAACTTTCAGGATCCTGTCTCAAAAATAAAGGACCAGAGAGATCATGCAGAAGGCACTATCAAAATAAACCTAGGGACCTGAGCTGAGTTCAATTCAGAGGGCCCAACTGAGGAAAAGCAAAACAAGATAAAATAAACAAAGCTGGCTGTATTGGCTCCTACCTGTAACCCTGGTGTTGGTGGGGGGTGAGGAGGATGGGCTCCGGAAGCGTCCCTACTGCTAGCCTGTCGATATTGGTGCGAGCCAGGAGGGCTGACCTCAAAAAATGAAGTGGGGAGTAAATAAACAAGAATTAAACAAGTAAAGAGAGACCCAGCAACACCGTCTGGGCTCCCCACACGTGTACACACGTAAATACATTCCTGTTGTTTGAAGACATTACATTTGTAGTCCTTTTCTACAGTGGCCAAGGGAAACTGAGAGTGTCAGGTGTCTTCATTGCCCCCTGAGCAGAAGGGAACACGCCCACCTGCTCAGGTGGAGCAGAAACATAGGTGCAGAAGGTGCACGGCTGCTTCTCCCTGAAACCGGCCTGGAAGAGACATCTGTTCCCTCATCTTTCCACACCTTATTCACGGTGTCTCACTGTGAGTTTTAAGATGGCTACCGATTGCCTGCATTATAATAATCAAAAAGTAATCTTTATATACAATTTGTAGCCTTTAATCTAGTAAACTTAAGTCCCTCTTAAGTCAAGACTGATTCTCCACTGTGGATTTTATTTGTTTGTTTGAGACAGGGTCTCACTATGCAGTCCTGACTGTCTTAGAACTCACTGTATAGACTAGATTAACTTTGGTCTCACAGAGATCCATCTGCCATTGTCTCTTGGTGTTGGGATTAAAGGCATGTGCCACCATACCAGGCTTGGTGGTTGTTTTTTGAGCCGAGAGATCTCAGGTAACCCAGGCTGGCTTCAAGTGAAGCCAATCAAAGGCTGACCCTGAACTATTGATCTTGTTTTCACCTCCGTGGAAGTCAGGCATTTTGGCTGGTATCCCTACATCCAGTTTCCCTATCGTGTCTTAGAAAAAAATTCCTTTATTCTTACCCTGGGCATTGAGGCTTAGGCAGAAAAATGGCCAGCTTGGGCTGCATATCAGATTTAAGACTAGTTTGGGTTGCAGAGTGAGACCCTGTCTTACAAGCAAACAACCTTTAGTTCAAAAGATCTGAGACAGAGAGATACAGCAAAGGTTCTAGAGCTTTCTGCCTGCCACCTCTGGTCCTGGGTGACCTCAGCCCTTATCGCCTCCTCCTGTGTAAACAACAGTACCATTAGTTTGCTCAGGATGCTGTAGTAAGATAGGAGGCTAGGAGTTTCAGATCAAGGAGTCAGCCAACTTAGCTGAGAGCTTTCTGGTTTATAGATGGTGTCGTCTTGCTGTGTTTGCTTTCTATTGACTTTTTAAGAAATGTGCATAGAGGCATTAGTACCATAGCGTGCATGTCAGAGGTCAGAGGTCAGCTTAGTGGATGGAGTTGGGCCTCTTTTCCAGTTTTATGTGGGTTCTGGGAACTGATCTCAGGTCACCAGATTTGAATGGAGAGTGTATTTCTTTTTCCTCTGAGCTCTCTTGCCAGCCCTGGGCCTCTTTTATGAAGGCATCAGTGCTATTCTTAAGGAACCGTTAATCAGGGTTACATGGACAGTTAGAGGAATCAGGAGGAAAACTAGTTTGGGTTGCAGAGTGAGACCCTGACTTACAAGGTACCAGACACGGGGGACCTCAGCACTTGTGAGGGGGAGTCAGGAGATCACGAGGCCACAGTTATTCTTTGCCACATATCAAGAAAACCTGCCTAGGCTGGATGAGACCCTGTCTCAAAACAGCAGTGGAAAAGAATGCTTTGACTGTCCAGAGCCTGGGTGAGGCTCTCCTCTGAATCTGGGGAGGTGTGTTTTGAGCTGGGCCCTCGGGAAAGAGCTTTCAAGGCCTTTCCTAGATAGATACACCATGTGGCTCACATTCCTCGATCTGATATGTGCATTCTGTAGATCTGTCTGTAAGAAATCCTAACAGGAGTCCTTTCACCAGAAATTAAAAAAAAAAAAAAAAGGAAAAAGAAAAAAGAAAAAAGAAGAGGAACTCTAGACAGGGGCTTGAAGCCCCAGAAACAAAATCTACTGGCAAATGTAACCACATAGTTCAATACAAACCCAATACTGTTATGTTTTTAGGTTGTAACTTCTCTCCTTCATGAGTTAACATGCAGCTGCATAAACAGTAATTATAGATCTATGTTAATAAGCATGTGATGCATAAACAGTAATTATAGATCTATGTTAACAAGCATGTAGTATATAAAGATATGATATGTGAAGACAACAACATCAGAGGGGAAGAGCTATACTGGAGCAGAGTTTTTGTCTAGTACTAGAGTTAAAGTGATAGAAATTCAAAGCAGATTGCTGTCTGTTTCTTAAAAATCAAACAAGGGCTAGGGGGCTGTCTAATTGGTTAAGAGCACTGACTGCCTTGTTTCCCAGCCTCATGGTGGCTCACAAACATTCATAACTCCAGCTCTAAGATCAAGAATGGATAAATAGGACCTCATGAAATGGAAAAGCTTTTGTAAGGCAAAGGACATAGTCAATAGGACAGATTGGGAAAAAATTCTTTGCTAACTCCACATCTGATAGAGGGCTAATACCCAAAATATATAAAGAACTCAAGAAACTAAGCTCCAAACAACCAAATAACTCAATTAAGAAATAGGGTAAAGACTACAGGGAATTTAAAACAGAGGAATCTTGAATGGCCGGGAAGCACTTAAAGAAATAGTCAAAGTTCTTAGTCATCAGGGAAATGCAAATAAAAATGACCCTGAGATTCTACCTTACTCAAATCAGAATACCTAAGATCAAAAACTTAGGTGACAGCACATGTTGGTGAGGCTGTGGAGAAAGAGGAACACTCCTCCATTGCTGGTGGGATTGTAAACTGGTACAACCACTCTAGAAATCAATCTGGAGATTCTTCAGGAAATTGGAAATAGATCTACCTGAAGACCCAGTTATACCACTCTTGGGCATATACCCAAAAAGATGCCCCAACATACCACAGGGACACATGTTCTATTGTGTTCATAGTAGCCTTATCTATGTTAGCCAGAAGCTAGAAACTAGAAACAACCTCGATGTCCCTCAAATGAAGAATGAATACAGAAAATGTGGTATTCCATTTAAGCAATGGAATACGATTTAGCTATTAAGAATGAGGACATCATGAGTTTTGCAGGCAAATAGATGCAACTAAAAAATATCATCCTGTGTGAGGTAACCCAGACCCAAAAGGACATCTACTTGGTATTTACCCACTAATAAGTAGATATTAGTCCAAAAAGTACAGAATACCTAGGACACAACGCACAGAACTTAAGTTTAGCAAGCAGAAAGGCCCAAGTGAGGATGCTTCAATCCCATTTGGAAGGGGGGAGAAAATAGTCACAGGAAGCAGAGGGAGGGAGGGACCTGTGGAGGAGAGAAGATGGGGAAGGGAAAAGAGGGACAGGTTCAGGTATGGGAGACAGGAGAAAAGCCCAGAGAGCCAGCAGAATGAATGGAAATATGTAGCCTCAGGAGTGGGAGGTATGGGGGGGGAGCCCTAGAAGTGCCAGAGACCTGGGAGGTTTGAGGCTCTCAGGTCATCAATGAGAGTGACCTTAGATGAAATGCCCAACAGTGGGGAAAGAAAACTTGAAGAGATAGACATCTCCTGTAGATAGAAAGGGCCTCAAGTGGAGGGATGGGGTTACCAACCCACAAAATAATTTCTTGGTCAGAAATTTTGGCGGGGGTGGGGGGGTGGGGGGGGTGGGGGGGGCTGGAGAGATGGCTCAGTGGTTAAGAGCACTGACTGCTCTTCCAGAGGTCCTGAGTTCAATTCCCAGCAACCACATGATGACTCACAACCATCTGTAATGGGATCTGATGCCCTCTTCTGGTGTGTCTGAAGACAGCTACAGTGCACTCATATACATAAGATAAATAAATAATTAAAAAAAAAACTTTACAAGAACTGTGGGGGGGGGGCTGGAGAGATGGCTCAGCGGTTAAGAGCACTGACTAGTCTTCTGAAGGTCCTGAGTTCAAATCTCAGCAACCACATGGTGGCTCACAACCATCTGTAATCAGATCTGATGCCCTTTTCTGGAGTGTCTCAAGACAGCTATAGTGTACTTACATATAATAAAGAAATACTAAAAAAAAAAAAAAAAAAAAAAAAAAAAAGAACTGTGGGGACAAAACTAGAGAAGAGACTGAGGGACAGGTGGTCCAGTGACTGGTCCAACTTGTGGATGCATCTCATGGGGAAAGCTCCAAAGCCTGACACTATTATTGATGCTATGATGTGCTTACAGACAGGAGCCTAGCATGGCTGTCCTCTGAGGCCAACTAGCAGCTGAGTGAGACAGAAGCACATACTTACACCCAGCCATTGGACTGAAGTTGGGACCCCTATAGCTGAATTAGGGAAAGGTTGGAAGAAGCTGAAGAGGAGGGTGACTCCATAGGAAGACCAGCAGACTCAACAAACCAGATCCCTGAGATCTCCTAGACACTGAGCCACCAACCAGGCAGTATACACAGGCTGGTCTGCCCTCCCCCACCCCTTTATAGCAGAGGTCTGCCTGGCCTGGCCACAGTGAGAGAAGATGCACCTAATCCTCCAGAGACTTGAGACCCCAGGAAGTGGAGATGTCTGGTGAAGTAGGGAGCATCCTCTTGGAGATAGGGGGGAGGAGGAACGTGATGAGGAACTCGGGGCCTGGAGGGGGGGGGGGTCAACAGTTGGACTCTAAAAAAATAAATATAAAAGTAATAAAAAAAAGAATGGGGATCTCAGCCTGAGTGGTCTCTCCTGGTGAGAGGAGGCTGAGGCTGAGGTTGTGGTTCCCAAACTCCCAGATATGCAGAAGCTGCTGGGAACTGTGAGGAGGAGTCAGAATGGAGGCCTGTGATGAGCGGGGTGGGGTGGGGGTGCGAATCCAGCTTAGTTTAGAGGGGAGTGTCTGGGGTGCAGAGGCGCCTTCTGCCAGAGACTTGGGCTTGATAAGAAAAGCTTCCCTCAACAGCAGTGCTTGATGAAGAGACCACCCTTGCTTGTCCAAACTGTTTATTCATGGTGAAAACAATGCATACAACTTATTCAGGGTGGACCAGAGATTAAATACCTTTTGCAGGAGGGAAAAGGGGAAGGGAAGCTCATAGCAAAACCCTTGGGGTCTAAGCAGTTCAGTCTTTAGCATGGAGAACTCTGGGCTCTGTCCTAGATGACCTGTCGCCACGGTCTTCTTAGTGGGATGTTGCAGCTCCAGGACAGGAAGAGGTTCAAGAGCAGATTCTCGAATTCAAAAGCCTGCCATTCGCAATAACGAGATTTTCAGGGGTTTTTTTTTTATTCTGAGACAGGGTTTCTCTGTATAGCCCTGGTTGTCCTGGAACTCACTCTGTAGACCAGGCTGGCCTTGAACATAGAAATCTGTCTGCTTCTGCCTCCCAAGTGCTGGGATTAAAGGCATGTGCCACTGCTGCCTGGCTTTTAGGGGGTTTCTTTTCTTTCCTCCTCCTCCTCCTCCTCCTCCTCCTCCTCTTCCTCCTCCTCCTCCTCCTCCTTCTTCTTTTTGGTTTTTGGTTTTGGGTTTTTGGTTTTTTTCGAGACAGGGTTTCTCTGTGTAGCCCTGGTTGTCACAGAACTCACTCTGTAGACCAGGCTGGCCTTGAACTCAGAAATCTGCCTGCCTCTGCCTCCCAGAGTGCTGGGATTACAGGCGTGCGCCACCACCGCCCGACCTGGGGTTTCTTAATCTGCTCAACCTTACCAGTTTTTCTGTCTGGGGACACGGTTCCACTTGCCCCACACATGCAAACAAAACGCTCATATACATACACACACACACACACACACACACACACACACACATACACACACACATATTAAAATCTAAAAAAAAACTTTAAAAACAACAGCAATAATAGTAAAAATCAAATCAACCATAAGGAAATTGTCTTAGTTAGGATTTCTATTGTTGTGAAGACACAACTCTGATAAAGAAAAACATTTAATTGGGGTGGCTTGCAGTTTCAGAGGTTTAGTCCATTGTTGTCATGGTAGGCATCATGACATCATGCAGGTAGATATGGTGCTGGAGGAGCTTAGAGCTGTACACAGGATCTGAAGGCAGCAGGAAGAGTGAGGGACACTGGGTCTGGCTTGAACATTAGAAACCTCAAAGCTGCCTGGCGGTGGCGGCGGCGCACGCCTTTAATCCCAGCACTTTGGAGGCAGAGGCAGAGGCAGAGGCAGAGGCAGAGGCAAAGGCAGGCAGATTTCTGAGTTTGAGGCCATCCTGGTCTACAGAGTGAGTTCCAGGACATCCAGGGCTACACAGAGAAACCCTGTCTCAGGGGGAAAAACAAACAAACAAACAAAAAACAAAAACAACAAAGAAATCTCAACGCCCACTCCACACCCACAGCGACACACTCACTCCATCAAGGCCACACTTCCTGGCAGTGCCACTCTCTGTGAGCCTGTGGCAGCCACGTTCATTCAAACCACCACAAGAATTCAAACTACTTGTCTGTTTGTTTGAAGCAGTGTCTCACTGTATCATTGTGTGTGCGTCTACTCGCCCCAAACTCTGGGAGAAGAGATCTAATAAATGATGCCCATTCAGTAGGGTTGACATTTCCTGGTACCATACATGTTGCATTGTTATTGTTCTCTTTGTTGTGACAAAATGCCTGAAAAAGCAACCTAAGAAAGTAAGAGTTCAGGCTGGAGAGATGGTTCAGAGATTAAGAGTACTGACTATTTTTCTGAAGGTCCTGAGTTCAAATTCCAGCAACCACATGGTGGCTCACAACCATCTATAATGAGATCTGATGCCTTCTTCTCGTGTGTCTGAAGACAGCTACAGTGTACTTACATATAACAAATAAATCTTTGAAATAAAAAGAAAGTAAGAGTTCATGTTGGCTCACAGTATGAAGATACAGTCATCATGGAGGGGAAGGTGTGGCTGAAGGAACAGTTCTCGAAGTGGCCACAGTAGGAAGCAGATGGTCACAGTCCATCAACATTCAGAAACTACAGGGAGATGGACATTGAAGCTTTGCTTCCATTCTCCTTGTCTTCCTTCTCGTTCAGCCTGGGATCTCAGCTTACTGCACGATGTCATCCACATTCAGGGTGGGTATTCCTTCCTCCCTGAAGCCCGTGTGGAAATACCCGAGAGATGAGGTCAGAGGTATGTGTCCTGTGCGACTCCAGACCGAGTGAACCTGAAGGTAAAAGCTAACCCTCACACGAATTAGAGAGCTGCGTTAATGTTTAACGTTTGTCCACGTTATATGAGGTGACAGTGGAACTGTCAAAGCTCTTAGTCTCCACTGTCTTTTCATCAAGAAACAGAATGGACCAAAGTGTAGAGTTGAGTTAAATCTTCTGCAGATAAATATGTACTCTGGAGGTGCACACAAAGATTGTCATTGGGTGACTTCACTTCTGAACCATTCACGAACTTAAGTATCTTTATAATCGGGAGACTGAAACCAAATTATTGCATGTTATAAGGCTGTCAAATATGCAGACATTCTAGCACATTGCTCTTGGTTTGTTAGACCTGAAGGGAGAAAACATTTCCACAACTGTGATTAAAGCAATCTATATTTAGGAGTTCACAAGGGATTGGCCAGATGACTGCCTCTGCCTAAGTTGGGGGTTTCAGAGAACAGCCCCTCACTGGCTTTTGAGGTCTCTTTTATGGGAAAGGGTTGATAGAAAACAGCAGAAATAATTGGCTGTTAGCACCTGCACAGAAGAATGGGGACACTCAGAACTCAGGGCCACCTGTAGGGTAGATAAGCCTGGGGGATATACCTTGTAGAAGAGTCACCACAGGTGTTCAGGAGTTTAGCAAGGCAAACAGGTAAGTGTACATCGCCAGGTTACAAGTTCAGCATAGGTTGAAAAACATGGTTTGCAGGATACATTAGGTTTAGGAAACAAACTTAAAACTTATTTTTGTAGAGTATGGAGACTTAGTAACAATGTATAACAATGTAACTCCTTAACAACAATGTGGAGACTTTATAACAATGTAGCTCCTTAACAACAATGTGGTTCCTGTTTTGGTTTCACATGTTCTGCTACATAGTATAGTCAGTAGACCTGGGCATCTGTTAGATTAAATTAGAATAAAAATGAATCGCTCTCACAGGGCGGTGATGGCATATGCCTTTAATCCCAGCACTGGGGAGGCAGAAAGCCAATCTGATCTACAGAGCAAGTTCAAGGACAACCATGGCTATGCAGAAAATCCCCATCTCCAAGGAGGTGGGTGGAGGGAAAATTAGAAGTTTAATTCTACAACAATCTAAAGTCTGAAAGTCTGATAAATTGTCACAAGACAGATCATTCAGTCATGCAAGAATTTTGTGGTCTGCCATAGCTCAGCAAAAATGCAGAATAAGAACAGGAGAGAAAAATCGGTAGGAGTTACATGAGAGCGAGAAGGGTTCTTGACTGTGGTCTAGGGAAACTCTTTACATTCACAGCAGCATCTGCTTCTGGGTAGGGACCTGACACCAACTGGTTCTCAGCTCAGAGAGCTAGGAGGGGCTCTTAATCTGAGGGACATGGATCTGAGCCTTAAGGGCCTGAAAGTGTGAACGATGAGAAGAACTTGACATAGTTCTTCCAGTCTGGCCCAAGGGTGGTCATTCTTTGGTATCTTTTCCAAAAGAACCAGTCTTCTGGGTTCAAGTAATGAGAGAGTTGATCACCTATCATGAAACACAGAAGACACCTCTCACACTAGAGACATGCTTTGACATAATAAATCAAGGTGTGGCATTACCTAGTCATATCAAAGAGTAGCAATTTAGAAAACAATGAGATTCTGTCATGAATGGTACAGGCGTCAAGCTTGTGATTTCTAGCAGGGCTAGATCCAACTGCCAATAAAGCCATTGGTAAAATATGTGGCCAGGGAAATTCAATGGATTCCAGTAGTTTGGCCAGCTTTAGTTTTAGAATACCATTTGTTTATTCACCCTCCTCAGAGATGAGGAACAAAAAGACAGTGATGGATTTTCCTAGCCTATACTACGATGCAAGATGTAGACCGCCTTTCTGTGGTGTTGGCTCTGTTTCTGGTACCATCATGCCACTGGCACAACTGACAGTTTAGGAAGGTCAGAGTCTGGAGTGTTAAATCTCTGGAGACACCCACAGTATCTGCATTTCATCTTTTAGGGGTAAAGGATTTCTCTCTAATCTTGGCCCTGACTTTAACACAGACTGGCCCTTTTCAGAGATCAGTGATTTGCTCTGTAAGTCTTACACTTATTCTAGTCTACCATTGCATGGCCCTAGGGGCTTTGGCTGCAGCCCTCAAAGCCTCAAAGCTGCCCCTTTTCTTTCTGTGGAGGTTGAACAGCAACAGACAGACACCCAATCTTTTCATCCCAGTAGCCTTTTCTTCAGCGTCTCAAACGTTTGATAAATACAGGGGACCTGCTAGTTCCCAGCTTCCACTGCTGCACCGCTCAGTCCACCCCAGTGAAAGAGATGTGACCACCAAGCTGCCACCTCTGCTAGCACTTCTACTGGTCATCAGTGGATGGGGCCCAATGAGTGGCCTGAGGGTGTGCGATCCAATTTCCAAACCTCACTGTAGTTTCTACTTTCTCAGGTCATACCCAGCACCCACTGAGGGAGATCAGAGCCTCTGGAAAATTGGAGCAGGGTAGTTATTTACTCTCTGACTGCAATGAGATGTGAGTAGAAGCAAGATGGTCTGAGGAAGAAGTTAGTTATGATGTCAGCACAACGAAGCCTTTGGCAACTTTGCAGGAAGATCCTGAGTTAGCACCGCTTGTCAGTTTGCCTAGGCCAAATGGCAGTGCCTGTGCTCCTAGTGTGTCACTAACCTGGAAGGATGTGACCTCAGAAGAAGCTGACCTTGGAGGAGCCAACAAGTGGATGTTAGTTGCTCTATAAACTATAGCTGGCCTGCCTTTCCTTGAGGGCCGATGGGATGACACTCATGATCTATTATATCTGTAGAATCACATTCTTCAGTCCCAGCTATGCTTCAACTAGATGGACTGACAAAAGTTCATTCCAGATGCAGAACAGTTATAGACTTGCATGAACGGCTCTGTAAATTAAAACATACATCTCATTTGGGGATTTTTTTTTTTTAGCTCATACATATTTGGAACAAAGACACCTCCCTTTGCTATGTTTTTGTTACAACACGAGTACTCACCAAGAATAGTGACTTGTATTTTCCTTTTTAAAAATCTAGTAGAAAATCTTGAATAATTTCTGCTTCCCGTTCTTCATTGGAAATGCAGGGTCTCCTGGCCTGCCCAGTTAGATACTAACACACAGCTAACCTGTACAAGGTTAAGTTCATTTCACATGACTCTCATGGGTTCCTTCTGCAGAGCTGAGTCACATGTACAGAAGCATATTCCCTTAGAAGGAAGTCTGTGACACAGTGACAAATGAGAGGACGTCTCATGGCTACAAACCTCCCAGGAAGAGAGCTTGGAGGTTAGCCGAGACCCAGATTTCTAAGGCAGAAATAATAGTATCTTTTTAGCCATCAGCTGTGTACTTATGAAGGCCATGAGGACTGGAACATGTGTGCATACATATGCACACATGCGTGCACCCTTGCACAACTACTCATTTGGCAAGACTAGCACCAAAGCCAGACCTCCTGACTCCTAGTTTAGCACTTCCTCCTCCAGGGGCTTACTCTCAGCATTCAATGATGTTGAGTATTCTTAGGGACACAAAACCAAGCAAAGCAGCAACGTTGTTTCCACGCTCAGTGTCTCAGCAATTATAGATTATCACAATGGATGCTGGATGGGCTCTTGGCCTGGGTGTGCTTTCCTCTCTGTGGCCCACCTTCTTTTCCATCGTCTGTGGTACTTTGAATGAAAATGGCCCCCATAGACTCATTGGGAGTGGCACTGTTTGGAAGGATCAAGAGGCGTGGCCTTGTTGGAATAGGTGTGGTCTGGTTGGAGAAGGTGTGTCACTGGGGGTGGGTTTTGAGGTTTCAGAAGCCCAAGTTAGGCCCAATGGCTCTCTCTCTCTTTCTGCCATCTTCAATTCCAAATACAGAACTCTCAGATGCCTGTCCAGCACCATATCTGCCTGCATGAAGCCATGATGATAATGAGCTAAACCTCTGAAACCGTAAGCAAGCCACACGGTAAGTACTATAAGCCCCCTTTGTAAGAGTTGCTGTGGTCATGGTATGTCTTCACAGCAAGAGAACACTGACTAAGCCACTCTACCTGTGTGCATAGGGGATCTCCAAGTATCTGGGGAGTTCCCTGGTCCTCTCCCTTTCAACAATCTTATCAGTGATGGGAGAGCCAGTCATGGTGGTATATGCCATAATCCCAGCATCTGAAACTCCGGAAGTGGAGGATTAGGTGTTTAAAGTGATGATTAACTACACAGTAAGTCAAAACCAGCCTGGCTATTACGAGATTCTGTCACAGATATAGAGATGTAAGTAATCCCATTTTTTTATCCCCCCTAGGGGACAACTCTGAAGTAAGACCTACTGTGTCCCCAAGTCACCCTGCTTGGTCCTTTTCCTATACTTTTTACTTCCTCTGACTTCTACTTACACATCCCCCGACTAAACAAAGGAGAACAAAAACCTCCAAGAAAAGAAGCTTACACTTTAATCCCTTCCTATCAGGCAAAGTGGGAGGTAACTGCCAGAAACTGAGAACTGTTTGTGGGTGGGGGATGCTCAGTAGGTAGACCAGTTGTCTGTCATGCACAAAGCCCTGGGTTTCCATCAACTGTATGATGGTACCATTTGTAACAACTTGGAAGGTGAAGGAGAATTAAGAGTTCAAAATCATCCTCAAGGAATCTGAGGCCAGGCTGCGGTGCATCAGGCCCTCCATATTTAACTAGGAAAAAAACAGCCTGTTTGTACTGGAAGTGCCTGCTGTGGCCAGCTATAATACAATGAATGCTTACACCTCTTCAAAATAAGCAAGCCATTGCTTTTTAGGGCAAGAATTCCTAACCTGCAGCCCAGACACCTTTATGTTAAAATATCTGAGAACATGGATGGAATGGGAAATTATATCTTTATTTTCATTATTACTGAACTGAATTCATTCATTCATTCATTCACTCAAGATACAGTGTCAATATGTAGCCTTGAAATTGTGATCTTTCTGCATATACTGCCTAAGTCTGGGATTACAGGCCTCTGTCAACTATGATACCAGGAAAATCAAGGTCCCTCCCAGAATTCTTAGTTTCATTAATAAAAGAATTTCTAGCACTGTGGCTAGAGAGATGGCTCAGTGATTAAAGCACTTTATCAGAAGACCTAGCACACAGTGCTCATGGGCTCATGACAGACACGCACCACACCCAAACAGATGTATATGAATATGTGTGTGTATTTAAATATGTACTCTTTTTTATTTTTTACTTTAAGAATGGGCTTAAACTAGGAATGGTAGCTCAAACCTTTTATCCTATCAATCAGGAGACAGAGGCAGGCAGGTCTCTGTGTTGTAGGCCAACCTAGTCTACTTAGTGAGTTATAGAACAGGGTTACATAGTAAAACCCTGTTTTAAAACAAACAAACAAACAAATAAACCAACAGCAGGATTCAAACGGAAGCTCAAGGACAATTTGAATTTAAAGGGAAAGCCCCCAGGGCAGGTAAATCTTTAGCAGCTACTGGAAGGGAAGAGATAGATAGATGGATAGATAGATAAATAGAGATAAATGACAAGACACACAGAGAGAGAAAGAGAGGAAGAGAGAGAGGAAGAGAGGGAAAGGGAGAGAGAGAGAGAGAGAGAGGGGGGGGGGGAGCCTTGCCAGTTGAGTTAGGCAGCATGGCGGCCAGCCACTGCACAGACACACAGTCATAAAGGAAGGTGGGAAGCTTTACAGGAAGAGCGGAAAGGCCCGAAGTACCAGGAAAAGCAGACTTCAGCTCTGGCCAGGGTCGGAAAGAAAACAGAAGAGAGGAAAAAGGAACACTTACCCCTTCCTGAACCAACCAGACCAGCTCTTTTGTTTTGTTTTCCGAGACAAGGTTTCTCTGTGTAGCCCTGACTGTCCTGGAACTCATTCTATAGTCTAGGCCAGCCTTAAACTCACAGAGATTCACCTGTATCTGCCTCTCAAATGCTGGGACTGATGGTGTGCGTCACCACAGGCTAAGATGTATTTATCTGAAACCCCACACACCCCAGGGAGAGTCATAGGCAAATGGACTTTTTTTGCCCCCCTCTCCCCAACCCTCAAGGGCACAAACAATGGCCTGTTCCTACCCAGAGGTAGATCTCATTCTTTTGGCTAGGACACAACAGCTTTCCCTCAGTGGGCCTTTCATGCTGCTGTAACACCCATCCTAGCATGAACTTGATGAATTTTAATTATGGGTACACTATAGTCAACAAAATTGACTTGTACCTAGGACTTTGATGCCAGACATGATGGTGCACACCTGCAATCTTAGCGCTGTGAAAATAGAGGAAGACTGACCTGTTCAGGACCATCTTTGTTTACACAGGACAAAACGAACCTTCCTGCGACTTCATGGAGTCCGTTTGGCTGAGATCTGCGAGGGCCTGGAGACCAGCATGTGCTTTGATGTGCCACCACCAGTCGCCACACATTCCTTTTGCCAGAGGTAAGGGAAATGATTCCTTTTGGAAGGCAGGACCACTAGGCTCCTCTCAGGGACCTAGCAATCAATGGATTATGTCATCATCTGCTGGGGCCACCAGACGCACTAGGTATGGGCTTTGTATAGTAGGAATCCCCCACACCCTCCCCCATACACCCACACACCACCACCATCACTCCAGTAAAGCACGCTCTGTTGCCACGTGTTCCTGGTGGTCTCTCTCTTCCCCATTTCTGTCTTTCTCTGCTCCCCACTTTTCTACCCGCATGGCTCTGCTTCTGTCTGTCTGTCTGTCTGCCTGTCTATATGTCTTCTCGTCTGCCTCTACCCCTTCTCCAGGTCTTCACTCCCCTCCCTTCCCTAATAAGTCCCCTTTATACCAGATCTGTTGAAAGGCATTTACAAGGTGAGCATTGCTTGGGGCGTACCTTGGCTCGGACCTCCCAAGTACCTGAAAGACTATTTCTCTGCCTGCCCAGTGACCAATTGAAACCAGATTTGCCGGGCGGTGGTGTCGCACGCCTGTAATCCCAGCACTCTTGGGAGGCAGAGGCAGGTGGATTTCTGAGTTTGAGGCCAGTCTGGTCTACAAAGTGAGTTCCAGGACAGCCAGAGTTACACAGAGAAACCCTGTCTCAAGAAAAACAAATCCAAAAAAAAAAAACAAAACAAAACAAAACAAAACAAAACAAAACCCAAAACCAAACAAAACCAGATTAGATGATATTAAGGTAGGTTTATTGGGAAGTAGGTGAGTTCACTGGCCCCAAGGACAGAAGCCAGGAAAGTCACCACCACGGGGAAATAGCTGGGTGGGGGTTGGGGGGGGTGTTCCCACAAGCACGGGGAGGGGGGGTGAAGATTGGGGCGGGGCAAAATGACTGGATTGTTTGGGGAAGAGCCTCTGGGGGAAGGCAGCCCAGCCTCTGGACTGGGAAGTTCAAGGTTGAGGCACAGTATGCCAGGTAGGGACTGAGGGGTACTGGGAGGACCCAGAGGCCAGGCTGCTTTGATATGTGAAATATGCACCTCCATGTCTTCCCCCCACCCCCCCCCCCACCCCCGTTCTGGGTCTGAAACCAAACAACCCCCTCACTGCATTGTATTTCCTAAGGTAACACTGGGGACAGAGGAACACGCATGCTGGTGTGAACCTGGCTTCCCTAGAGAGGACCTTTCAGGTCATCCAGGACGCATGCACCTCCCGTATTCAGAATTTCAGTTACTGTCCTTCAAGTAATGTAGGACACTATGTGTTTCAAAGTTCCATATTTGAGGCTTTCCTTGGGCTATATGAATGTTTTAAAGCTGGAGATAGGACAAGGGAGAAGAGCACAGGAACAAGGGAGAGGGGGAGGGGTATTTGTCCTGGAGGGGACAAAGGCCTGCCTCTGGGTAGAGAGGACACAAATGTGGCATGTAGGAACAGGGCAGTTCAGAAAGGTGCAAGGAGAGCCCTGTGTTAGGCTGAGATATTTAATTTTAACTGGGCATGCTAATTTGGTGAGCTGAAGGGGCTTTTGATTGCTGGATTCAGTACTTCAGTACTTCTGCTGGACCTTGGTTGTCAGCCTCAGGAGGAGGAATTGGCCAAATAAAGGAATAGACCCTGGTGGCTGGCTTCGGGAATGTAATCTAACAGCTTTTTACCAAGGTAGAGGGAAAGGGGGCAAGGAGAAGAGCACGACCTTGCCAGGGCCCTGTTTGCCATGCTCGGGCTGACCAGAGGCCCTTAGGTTCTAAGCAGCTCTCATTATAAATTATATTTACTAACTAATATTATTATGTAAATCACAGTTTCTAACCTGGTATAACTGAGTGTAGGGTTTGTTTATTTATTTGGTTTTTGTTCTGTTTTGTTTGGTTTTGATGCTCTCCGCATAGTCCAAAGAGAGATTTAAATTGCTAACTTTCCAGATTTCAAATTGAACCTTTTGAAAAGATGTCACAGGTTTAGTGTGAAAGCCACATATTTGACATTCCTAGGTAATAACCCTCTCTTGGATTGCTTTTGGTTTCCAGAAACAGGGATTCAAGAAGTGTAGAGCGGGTATGTGGGGTGCGCGGGAGCGTCCCTTTTGTTTTGAGGCAGGGTTCTAAAACATAGCTAATGCTGGCTTTGAACACTTGCTTCAGCTTCAGGGATTACAGTTGCACCAACATCCTCCCTCCCTCCCTTCCTCCCTCCTTTTCTCTTTTAAAAAGAGGAACTAGTTTACTTGCCTCCCAGCTTCAGACTGCTAAAGCCTGCCAAGCAGAGTGACAGTGACAAGAGATGTCAGTTACCTCACAGGGACTGAGCCTTGGAGAAGAGCACCTGCCCGATAAGACAGAGCTTTCTTTTAAGTTCCCTCCCCCCTCCGGTTTATCATCTTAGAAAGAACGTGTACTGTCTCAGTGTTCTCTGAGTTCCGCATTTGGGCCCAGAACAGGGAAGTGAAGGGATTTGTAAAAGGCACACATCATGGAAATGTAAAGAACAATTCTTTCACCAAGCGACAGGACTCATTTGGAACAAAACTTTTTATTTGCCTAAAGCCCAGAAAGTCAAGCTGAGAGATTCAGGGAGGAACTGGTTGGGTCTCTCTTTCTCCAAACTACTTCCTACTTCTTATTCTCTCCTGGGTGTTGGAGATGTGGCAATCTTGACAAGTAACAAAAATGTCATTGTGACATTTCAATGGCATTGATTCCTGGTATCTCAGTTTTTATTGGGCATTTCCCACCGACTTCAGGGTATACCCTATGCGTATATCAACATAGGAGCTCAATGAGGTGGGATTTACCACCCACACTTAAGGGATTGTACAGTGGCTCACACAGAGTCAACACCTAAGCACAGTAGCTATTGGTTTTAATTGGCCCAACTTACATGATAGGATAATTTTAGACTTTGACTTGAGCCTTGGAAAATAAGTTCAGTTTCAGTCTCTGTAGGGAGGAAGAATCTAATATAAACCCAAGCAGAAGAATAAAACCTCTGAAGAATTGTGCTGGTGACGAGAAGATCTCTGGTTTGTCTGAAATTTGTGTCTATTGACTTGGAGTCACAATTCAGGCTGGCCTTGAACTCACAGAGATCTGCCCGCTACTGCCTTTTAAGTGGATTAAAGGCATGATTTGGTCTTTTAATTTAGGGTTTCCATCACTGTTAGAAAACATGAAGACCAACATCAACTTGTAAAAGTTTACGCTTCCACATCATTGTTCGTCACGATAGAAAGTCAGGGCAGGAACTCAAGGCAGGAAACTGAATCAGGAGCTGAAGCAAAGGCCGTGCAAGAGTGCTGCCCGGTCTGTTCACCATGAGGTGGGTGGATCATGAGCACACGGCCAGCCAGCTGCAGTAGGAACAGATCAGGCAGAACATGGCAAGCGATATCTTGGGGTTATTGACAAAATCGCAGTGTTGATACCTGGCCAGCTCTAGTGCTTTAAGTCTCTTTTTTGTTTTGTTTTGTTTTTGTTTGTTTTTTGGATTTGGTTTTTCGAGACAGAGTTTCTCTGTGTAGCCCTTGCTGTCCTGGAACTCACTCTTTAGACCAGGCTGGCCTCGGACTCAGGAATCCACCTGCCTCTGCCTTCCAAGTGCTGGGATTACAGGCGTGAGCCACCATTGCCCAGCTTTAAGGCTTATTATAAATCTAAAGGTTTTGTGTTTTTTATTTGGGAACTAAATGATGTAAGGTCAGAGAAAAACCCCGAATAATATTTACCAAACAGCTCAGCCCACTGCAGGTGGTGCAAACCCTGGGCTTGCCTCACAGATTGCTCCGCCTGCTTTCTTACACAGCGCGGGGCGCCTGCCCAGGGTTCCTACTCCAGCTGGCTGGCCCTTATGGCCACGTGCTCACGATCCACCCACCTCATGGTGACTTCTTCTTTCTTCTTCTTCCTCCTCTCCTCCCTTCTCCTGGTCCTCACCTCAGACCCCAAGCCTGGGAACCAAAGCCCCGCCTACCTCACTTCTGCCCAGCTATAGGCTGTAGGCATCTTTATTAACCAATCACAGATAACTTGGAGGACAGGTTTTATACATGAAGACTTGCTGCTCTTGGGGCAACCAGATCTTGGGGTACCAGAATTTAGCATCTGATACAAAGCATCAGACCAACCCACTATACAGCCTTCCCACATCTGTCATTATTAAAAACATCTACAGCCATTTTCCTAATTGAGTGATCCTCTTCCGAAATGACTCTAGCTTGTGTCAGGCTGACATAAAATAACTAATCCGCTAGGTGACACAAATCACATCCCAGAGGTCTTACCTGTCAACATTGTTACAATGGCAATTAAATTTCAACATGGGTTTGGGGGGAGATGTTAGACTATAGTGTTGCTGCACATGCTGCCTAGGTAATGAGCTCTGTATCGCCTCAAATCATCTTGTTTACGTTTGGGGGATAAACAAACTGTGGTTACACCATTTTTTTTTTAAAAAGCGCCTTTATTTTGGTTAAATAATTACAATTCTCGAAACCAGAGTAACTTAGTTCCCAGAGCTAAAATAACTTGTTTTCCTGGATTTATTGTTTTCCTCCTCTGCCCCGTCTGCTGCCCAGCAATGGCTCTCAGTAATGGCTGGTCATCAGAGATGTTTATGTTCCACCTGATAAGCTTCATCCCACCCCACCTATGTCTCTGGATAATTTAAGCAATTGCCAACAAGGATCCAAGAGAGGGAGAAGTTGCGATTCCGATTCCGGTTCCTCTTTCCCCTTTCCTGCCCTTTAAGTACAGACAGCAGACATCTCAGCACTCGCTGCCAGATGTGACACTTTCCCTCTGTCACCACAAGTTGAATATTCTCCCCAATGCACATGTGCTACAACCCCTTATAAAAGGCCAGTCCTTCCTCTCCTGCTCTCTTCCCCCAACCCTTGCCCAGAGGCAGCTTCTACATACCCCCTCCCCCAATAAACCTCCAAAACAACAACAACAACAACAACAACAACAAAACCAAGATCTGCTGCATGGTGTGACTTTATGGTGACAGTCCCTTAGCTCATAACACTTGCACTAGAATTTTGATGTTCATTCATGGGTGACAAATGATACAGGGGAAATTAGGATACACTTTTTGGGTTTTTTATCCTATTAATAAAAGACTTTAAAATTGACTCAAAAGAGATTGGGCCCAGTGTTGGCCTTTGAAACCTCAAAACTCACCCCCCAGTGAAACACTTCCATTCCTCTGGGATGTGATTTGTGTCACCTAGCAGATTAGTTAGTTTTATGTCAGCCTGATACAAGCTAGAGTCATTTGGGAAGAGGATCACTCAATTAGGAAAATGGCCGTAGAGCATGTTCTTGATTGGGGTAGGCCACACCTACCCCAATAAGGCTATACCTCCTGGTCCTTCTAATTCTTTCAAACAGCTCCACTCCCTCATAACTAAGCATTCAAATATATGAGTTTATGGTGGCCATTGTTATTCAAACTACCACAAGAGGCAATCTGTAAGCTTCAGAAGCTACCTGGAGGAAACGAATGGAGAGGAGACAGTCATGCAGTTTAAACTGTCATGGAGACAAACATCCAATCAACTTCACAAGAACACGATGCCTGGAGGCCGGAAAGCCATCTTTGGGTGACCTAGCTGAAACCCAGATAGAAGCCTTCTAGAAAGGCTGTCATACAACGCTGACTTCACGGCAACACTGCATGCTAAGTGACAGTCCTTCCAGCATCTGAAGAGCTGCCAGTTCCAACTGGGTATGGTGGCACATGCCCTAGTCTCAGCAGTAAGGCAGAGACAGGCAGATCTTTGAGTATGAGGCCAGCCTGGTCTACAGTGTGAGTTCCAGGACATCCAAAGAAATTGGTACTCAGAAAACAAACAAGCAAACAACAATAACAACCCCCCCAAAACCCAAAAAAAGATAATATCTCTATGTATAGGATGCTTACTTCCTAAAACATTTGTGAGTCAACAAACTAAAAGCCTAGCGATTTATCTTCTGACGTTGCAAAGACTTTTTCGTCTGTTTGTTTGTTGTGCTTGTGTGTTAAGGGTTGAATCGCCCAGGACCTGTGAAGACGCAACAGAGCCGTGTCAGGGTCGAACATTTGCTTCGCCTTTTATTATATATTTATTTATTTGTTCAGCATCTTACTAAATTGTCCAGGTTGGCCTTGAACTCTCCCAGTAGCCTTGGCAGGTCTTGAAATCCCAGTCTTCCTGGCTTAGTAGTAGCTTCATCAATAGGCCCAGCTGTTTCTTTTTTTTTTTTTTTCTTGAGACAGAGTCACATAGCCGAGACTGGCTTAAAACTTATGATCCTTCTGCCCCTGCCTCCCAAGTGCTACAAAAGGCAGGTGTCAGGGTACCTGGGTGTGACATTTCATCTATCCATCTATCCATCTATCCATCTATCCATCTATCCATCTAGCCATCCATCCATCTATCTATCTATCTATCTATCTATCTATCTATCTATCTATCATCTGCCTATCTATCTATTTATTTATTATTTAGATTTTTTTTCAGATAGGGCCTCACTATGTAGTTCGGGCTAGCTTCAAACTCACAGCAATCCTCCTGCCTCAGTCTCCTGGTGCTGGATTACAGGTATGAGCCACCATACCTAGCTGATATAATTAAGAGATAAAATTAAAAAGTTTTAAAAACTTATATTTGCTTACTTATTTAGTATGCACATGTGTACACTCATGTCATGGAGGTCAGAGGAAAACTTGAGGGAGTCAGTTTTCTCCTTCCACCATGGGATCTGAACAGTTAAAAGCAGACCATCAGGCTCTGCGGCAAGAACTTTTACCCTGTACTTTTATCCATTTTGCTCCACACACCCCCTTTTGAGACAGGGTTCATCGTGTAGCTTTGTCTGGTCTCGGAATTTGCTCCATAGGCCAGGCTGACTTAGAACTCACAGAGATCTGCCCATCTCTGCCTCCCAAGAGCTGAGATTAAAAGCGTGCAACACCATGGCCCACTCCCCTCACCCTTTATTTTTTAGGTAATTTAAGCCAGATGTATGGTGGTGTACTCCTGCAACCGCAGTACTCAGGAGGCTGAGAGATCGCAAATTCGAGGCTTCTGTGGGCTACAGAGTCAACTTGGCTACACCCTAAGGCTTTGTTTCACCAGCAAAACAAAACCTTTAAGCAGAACAACAACAACCCCCCAAAGTTCAGGGCTTGCTGCATCTCAAAAGCTTGAGCAGACACTGAACCCATGTAGCTAACTCATCACACTGGCTCAGAACCACCATCTGTTTGCCTATCCGCCAGGTGCCTTTGTTCTGGTAACTTGGTTACTGCCTTTTTGAGATTCAATCTTTTCCTTGTGTACCAATTCTTCTTATAAGAGTCGCCATGACATTTACAACCAGCATTTTGTGGGGTAACCAGGTGCTTAGTTAGCTGCATTGTTCGCATTATCTTACTGAATCTGCTGAATCAACCTATTGGGATTTGTATATGGTTAAACTGAGACCCATGAACACCAGCAACTACAGAGCCAGGCCTGCCTGGCTCACTGTATCTGTCTGTAGGAAAGGGATCAGCCCCTGTAGGAAAGGGAGAGCAGCTCTTCTCCCCTTCAGTGAGCCCAGGATCAATGTGTTCAGTTCTTGACCATCAGAGGACCCTCATACCCCTTCCTTACAAGAACCACTTATGCCGAGAATGTTTTGACAGGCATTTGCTTCCATGATTTATGTCAAGCACACTGTCTACTTGTCCTACTTGACCCAGAGCAACTTGAGGAGGAAATGGCTTCTTCCACCTCACAGCTACAGTCCATCATTGAAGAAAGCAAAGCCAAGAATTCAAGCAAGAACCTGCTGGCAGGAACTGAAGCACAGATCATGGAGGAACTCTGTATGCTGGCTTGCTCTCCACAGCTTGCTCAGTTTGCTTCCTTATACAGTCCAGAACTACCTACCTAGGAGTGGCATTGCCCACAGAGGCTAAGCCCGCCCACAGCAATCGTTGACAAGACAAAACCCCACAAACAAGCCCAAGGAGGCCAGAAGAGGGCGCTGGAACCCCTGCAGCTGGAAGAGACTGGGAGCTGCCCGATGTGTGCTGTGAACTGAACTCTAGCCCTCTGTCAGAGCAACAAACCCTCTTAAACACTGAGTCATCTCTCTAGTTCTTTAAGTGTTTCTTCTCTTCTCTTTTCTTTTCTTCTTCTTCTTTTTTTTTTGTTTTTGTTTTTGTTTTTGTTTTTTTTCGAGACGGGGTTTCTCTGTATAGCCCTGGCTGTCCTGGAACTCACTCTATAGACCAGGCTGGCCTCAAACTCAGAAATCTGCCTGCCTCTGCCTCCCAGAGTGCTGGGATTACATGCGTGCACCATCACCGCCCGGTTCTTTAGGTGTTTCTTCTTCTTCTTCTTCTTCTTCTTCTTCTTCTTCTTCTTCTTCTTCTTCTTCTTCTTCTTCTTCTTCTTCTTCTTCTTCCTCTTCCTCTTCCTCTTCCTCTTCCTCCTCCTCCTCCTCTTCTTCTTCTTTTTCTTCTTCTCTCTCTCCCTACCAAAAAAAAAAAAGGGCAAGTAATACACAAAATTGTTAGCAAGGAATGGGCCCTTCAGTCTAATAAACCTAAACATGTGTTCCTCCTCTCCCTCCTCTCCCTCCTCCTCCGCCTCTTCCTTCCTCCTCCTTCATCATCTTCTTCTTCTTTTTCTTCTGTTTCTGTTTTTTCGAGACAGGGTTTCTCTGTTTAGCCCTGGCTGTCCTGGAACTCACTCTGTAGCCCAGGCTGGCCTCGAACTCAGAAATCTGCCTGCCTCTGCCTCCCAAGTGCTGGGATTAAAGGTGTGCGCCACCACTGCCTGGCTCTTTTAAGTGTTTTTGAAGAAAGACTCCTTCAGCAATACTCTTCTTGGGTTCTCTCCTTTCGATTGTACTTATGAAGTGTATCAGCTCAGGACGCCCCACAACCAAGTTCTTAGCATAAAAGATGATTTATTGGTGCTAGGACAAAGTATGGAATAAGAGACAAAGTTAGGCGATAGCGGGTGAGGGAGAGGGGAAGGGAACAGAAGAGACAGGGAGGGGCATTTGTTCTAGAGGGGACAAAGGCCTGCCTCTGGATAGAGAGGACACAGATGTGGCACATACGAAAATGGCAGCTCAGAAAGGTGCAAGGAGAGCCCTGTGTTATGGTGAGATGTTTAATTTTAATTAGTCTTGCTAATTTGGTAAGCTGAAGGGGGCTTTTGATTGCTGGACTACACTACTTCTGTACCTCTGCTGGACCTTGGTAGTCAGCCTTGGGAGGAGGAATTGGCCAAATAAGAGAATAGACCCTGGTGGGTAGCTTCAGGAATGTAATCTAACAGATTTTCTTAGTAAGGCCGAGGGAATGGGGGAGAAGGGCAAGGCCTGCCTGAGGCACACTCACTGTGGTTGCCATGGTCGCCATGTTATGGCCGGCTAGAGTTCCTTCAGTTTGTATTTGCATAAGTTGGAGCTTTCACTGGAACATCTTCTTTCTCTATATCTACCTTATCTGCTGTTTTAACTATGTTCAAGATCCTTCAATCAAACTGTATATTTCATAAAGTTCTTCTTCCTGATTAGAAGCCAAGTTCAGGGAGCAGTAACCATTCCGCAGGCTGGATGTTATACTGTCATAAAATCCCTTGCCAAATAACTTAGTCCATTACTTTGAGCTGATCCTTCAATTTTAAAACTTAAAATCTCAAGACAGAGCCAGATTGTAGCCAAGTTCTTTTCCAGAATCGGATACAAAGGATTTCTAGTCTGGTTCCCAGTGGAATCATTGTTCCCCTCTGAAACCTAGTGAGTCTGGACTTCATTTATTTCTGTGTGCATTCTGGTCTTCTCCACCCCACCACTATGCCTTATTAAACTGTCCTAACAGCAATCTAGAGCTTCTCTAGGCCACAGCTCCAAATTCTCACACACGGATCCTGAAAACAAGTTTCAAAAGCTTAAGAAACACATGTTCAGGTTTATTAGACCGAAGGGCCCATTCGTCACTAACAATTTTGTGTATTACATACCTTTTCTGTTGTTGTTGTTGCTGTGAAATACTCCTCAAAAACAGCTTAAGGAAGGTTTTGTGAATGAGGCATCCTGCACAGCCTTAGGCTTTTGAATACTTGGTCTCTGTTTGGTGGGGCTGTTTGAGGAAATTTAGGGGATGTGGCCTTGCAGGAGGAAGTATGTCACTGTAGGGTGGGCTTTGAGGGTTCAAAGACTCTTACCATTTTTACTTTGCTTTCTGATTCCTGCTTGTGGTTTGATTTGTGGGCTTTCTGCTGTTCTGATTGCTGATTGCTATGCATGTCTGCTGCCACACTTCCCTGCTGTGATGGTAATGGACTCTTTATCTTTCTGGAATGTAAGTCCGAATACATATTTTCTGCTATATGTTCCCTTGGTCATAGTGCTTTATCACAGCAATAGAAGAGTAATGAAGGGGCTAGACAGATGGCTCAGAGGTTAAGAGCACTGACTGCTCTTCCAGAGGTTCTGAGTTCAAATTCTAGCAGTCACATGGTGGTTCACAACCAACTGTAATGAGATCTGATGCCCTCTAGGTGTCTGAGGACAGCTAGAGTGTACTCATATATAATAAATAAACAAATCTTTTAAAAAAAGAAAATAAAAGTAATGAATACAGAACAGTTTTCTTTGGCTCACAGTTTCTGGCAGGGTGGTGAGAATAACTGTAGCCCTGAAGGTGAGGAATGGGGGATAGGGGTGGGGATGGGGGGAGGGGGGTGTCTGAGAGCCCTGGTTACATTGTCTTGGTAGTCAGGAAGCAGAGAGAGATGAATGTTGATGCTTAGTTTTCTCCTTTAAAAAAGATTATTAAGAAAAAAAAAAAAAGCTGGGCATGGTAGCACATGCCTGTAATCCCAGCACTTTGGAGGCAGAGGCAGGTGAATTTCTGAGTTCGAGGCCAGCCTGGTCTACAGAGTGAATTCCAGGACAGCCAGGACTACACAGAGAAACCCTGTCTTGAAAAAACTCAAAAAATAAAAAATAAAAAAGATTATTTATTTAACAATTTTATTACATTTATTTATTTTGCAGGTGCTATAGCTTACACGTGGAGATGGGAGGCCATCTTGCAGAATCCACTGTGTAGGTTCTGGGGATACAACTCAGGTCATCAGGCTTCGTGGCAAGTGCCCCGTTGTCTTTTAAGCCTTCTCTTTCAAGATACTGTTTATTATTTTTAAAGATTTACTTTATTTGTATTTGTGTGTCTGAGTGTTTGCCTTTCTGGGGAGTGCATATGATTACAGGTTCTGCAGTAGGCCAGATGAAGCCATCAGATTCCCCGGAGGCAGCTGGAGTCACAAGGCACTCCAGGTGGGTGCTAGTAACAGAATTCAGATCCTCTGTGAGAACAGTTTGTGTTCTTAACCGTGGAGCCATCTCTCCATCCCTTGAAAATAACATTCTGTGTTGGCTCCTATCGTTCAAGATGCTGCTGCCCATATTCAAGGTGAATGTCCTAAGTTAAACCTGGCTGGAAACTCCCTCCCAGAGTTTGTCTCCTAGCAGTTCTGAAGCCAGTCAAGTTGACAATGAAAATCTCTTATTCCACTTGCTAGTCAGAACAGCCGGGACTTAATGTCAGGAGTGCCCATTCATTGTGCAAATAGCTCCATAGCTTCTGCACGATTAAAATAGAAAACCCCCCAATCCTCAAGTACCTAAAATGCTGAGATATGTACCACATAACTTCTCAACCAATGACATGTGCGTGGTTTGAGAGAGCAGGTCGATATCTATTTTTCTGAAACCCAAGGCTGATGGTTTGCCTGTCCAGGCTTCTATCCTTAAACCTTCCTTGATTTCCTGTATACATTTCGGTACCCCGAGACCAGACATGGAGTTCCTGGCAAGGGGTCACTCCACTAGCTAATTCTAAAAAAAAAAAAAAAAAATCAAAAAACTGATTAACAATGTTTGGTGCTGAATAACTAAACCTGAACACTTTATCACTTTATAGAACGAAGTGATACCAGATTGTATGAAAAATATGAAACTGGACAGCCAGGGCTACACAGAGAAACCCTGTCTCGAAAAACCAAAAAAAAAACCAAAAAAAAAAAAAAAAGAAACTACTGAAGAGGATTATCAGAAAAAAAATTCCCCGAAAACGGGACTGTCAAAACTTGCAGTGCAGAAGTCAGTGCAGGAGCCTGGGGGAGTCTGAAGGGCTGAAACCTGCGGGTTTTTAGGGTGGGCGGGGACGTTTCAGGCGGCTGGCCAGCGGCCGCAGGTGCACCTGGAGGAGCGGCAAGCTCCGCCCACCCGGAAGTCGGGCCGCGTCGTGATTGCGCGCGCGCGCGTGGGCGGAGCGGCGTGCGCCGCGGTCAGCTGACTGCTCCGGCTGGCACGTGACTCGCTCTGGGCGCAGGGGTCGAGGAAGCCGAGAGGCCGGAGCTTAGGTCCGGGAGGGATGGAGCGCTGAGCGGTTAACGTCTGCCAGGCTTCCTGCCTCCGCATCTGCCGCCGCCGCCGCCGCCGCCTTCTGAGACACCTTCCCGGGTCAGTGAGCGGCAGCCCTGCGGGGAGCTGGCACTGCAGTGGCCGCCGGGGAAGGCTGGGGGCGGCGCGGGGGCCTAGACTGTGGCGTCGGACCTGCAGCCTGCCTGGGTGCAGGCTCTGCGCATCTCGGGGCCTGGGGTTGGTGTCTTTGGAAGAAGAAGGAGGAGGGGGAAGGGGTCCAGGCGGGGAACTCAGAGGCAGAAGGGAGATGTGTTGTGTGTTCGGGTCCTTCTCGGGTGGGAGTCCCAGCGAGTCCTGGTCACTTGTGAGAAGGTGGAAAGTGATAGACTAGCTCAGGTGAGGATCTGGGTTGGTGTGTGTGTGCAGTCCCCACTCGGTGTCGATGCTTGTGTGTGAATAGAGGGGATTCGTTTTCTGGGCTCAACTGCAGGCAGGGGGCGGTCACAGAGGACGCGGGGGTCATTGTAGGCAGTGGACGGAACAGGAATGCAGGCAACTAAAAACATTTCGTTAGATTGGGGTTGGGGGAGGTTAAGCAAAGTCTCCGAAAAGGAACTTGCAGGCAGAGTCTCTTATAAGACAAATTGAATCACCTATGATGCATAAGAGGGAAGCTACTGTTCTTTTTAGAGGAAAAATGTTATCAGGGGGGAAAATTGTCCGCTCAGTATTTAGTGGTGCCCGGGAATGGAGTGGTGGGGGGTGAATAGCCCAGCCCTAGAAGTTCACATTCATGGTGGGAAGCTAAGTCACAGGGGACAGATGAGATTGTATAGAACTGGTAAAACCAGAAGAGAAAAGTATCCTGGAGGAAAGAAAACTTGAGTTTGGGTCTTGGCAGGTTGGTGGGATTGGAGGAAACAGAGGAGAACTTTTTATTCAGCGAAAACCCCATTATTTGAGGGCCTGATGAGAGAAGAAGACATGTTTCAGAGGTACCCAA